>NW_009615649.1:0-2579 GCF_000690535.1 Cariama cristata | reverse complement strand
ACTGGTGTTTGCCGTTCCTCAACCTGGGTACATATCCATTTCTGGGTTTTGTGGCAAGGTGGTGATGTTTACCAACGTTGTTAAATGTTCAGCCACTTTTCCTATTGATTGTCTCAGTCAATTAAAACAACTCTGAGACCACTGTTCCCAGTACCAAACTGATCTGTAATAGAGCCTGGCACGGTTTGGGGCCGCCAGCTTCTAAATGGTAATTGCAACTTAATCTGTTTCGGCACAGCATCCATCGAACGACTGCCCTGGCTGAATAGCTCGGCCTCCTCTGATAGATGTTTGCTCCATTGCTGCGTGCAGATAGAAGTTCAAATCACTGCGACGTGCTGCAGTGGGGGAGATAAAAAACCAGAGATACTTCTGCTAAGCTGGACTGGAGGGTAAAAAAACCCTTCGCACGGGAACCAAATGGGAATCAACCTGTTCTTGTTTATGTTTCTACTTGGCGTCCGGTGGGAACTCCTGGTTCTAAAATCTAGTTGTGTTGCGTGGAAAAGTGCTTGTTAATCCTCTCATTGGCAATTGCAGGGATGCCTTCTGTAGTAATGCCAATAGAGGCCTGAAAAATATGGCAGTCGATCATTGTTAGCATGCAGCCGAGCTAATGGAGCATTCGAGTGAGTTGCCAGAGAGAGGAGCAGAGGGGCCGTAATTTGTCTGAGGACTCATGACAGTCTGTGCAGGATGGAGGGAGCTGGACATAATATAAAGCCTATTTAATGATATAGAACATGAACTGTAGTGGTAGTGCTAGTCTGGCCGGTACTTTTGCAAGTGCTTAGTCTATAGGTAAAGTAGCTAATGGCGAAAGCCAGGGTAGTATGGAACACATGTAACATGGGAACCGATAGGAGAAAGCATGAGATATAGGCTATAAGGAGCTGGTTAGGTATATGTAAAGCAATATCAGAGCTGTAGTTCAGGCTGGTATAGTCACTGACTAGCAGTATTACACTTGCTACCAGTGTATTGCCTCCTGCAATCCACTACGTGGTTGGGCAAAGCTGTTTCCTAGTTTCTTTGAGAATCCTCATGTACTTTAAGCTGCTGGTATGCAGTCACAAGTTATTTAGAATAAACGGAGTATTCGTCAGTACTCTGTTCTGTTGTTCCTTTTTTCTTCTTACAAAAAATTGCTAGCTGCCTGGCACATGTTAGAGTTGGACCCATTTTAATGAGCCTGTGAAAACTCATGAAGTTAATGAGCTCAAATACACTTTGATTTACAAAAACAAAAAAAAAAACCCCAAAACCCCCAAACCCACAACCAACAACAATCAAAAAACCCCAAACCAAAACCCACCCCCTTTTCACTAGTTAACTGGTAGTTACACTTTTGATTTAACAAGGACAAAGGAAGTCCCCTCTGCTGGCAATCTGTGTAATAGTTTTCAGACCAAAAGAAATTTCTCTATCGAAAGTATATATGTATTTAAGAGTTCTCTGAAGAAATTTCTGACGACTCTTGAACTCTGTCTCTGCTATCAACTGGTGTTTTTAGGGCCTTCCAAAGCACAGGGGATATTATAATGCAAAGCCTTGCTATTAGAGGGAAGGTGATATTGAAGTTAGGAGTGCAATGAAATATCTGGAAAGATGGAAAGCTCTAGTTGAAAGGATGTTATTATAGTCCTTTCTGAAAGTTATCAGTACAGAAGGGCTGTTTTAATATACAGCACTAGTTTCAGAGAGCATCAGATTCCTGACACCATCATTAGTCACGCCGCTCTTTCATTCAGAGTGGCAATACTTCATTTTCTTACCACACGCTAGCAGACTTTCTTATTTCAAAGAATTTCATAGCTCAATATCAACAATTGAAACAGTGCTGATCAAACATCAGGATCTCAAAAGAGTTTAGAAAATTAATGAATAAAACCTCACAAATGGCATAGAATCATAGAGTCCTTTAGGTTGGAAAAGACCTTTAAGACCATGGAGTCCAACCATTAACCTAGCACAGCCAAGCCCACCACTAAACCATGTCCCTAAGCACCACATCTACACGTCTTCTAAATGCCTCCAGGGATGGAGACTCCACCACTTCCCTGGGCAGCCTCCTCCAGTGCTTGACAACCCTTTTGGTGAAGAAGTTCTTCCTAATATCCAACCTAAACCTCCCCTTGTGCAATTTGAGGCCATTTCCCCTTGTCCTATCACTCATTACTTGGGAGAAGAGACCGACCCCCACCTAGCTCCAACCTCCTTTCAGGTCATTGTAGAGAGCGATCAGGTCTCCCCTCAGCCTCCTCTTCTCCAGGCTGAACACCCCCAGCTCCCTCAGCCGCTCCCCATCAGACTTGTGCTCCAGGCCCTTTTCGGGTGTCGGCATCCTTGTATCATCTCCAAGTTTCCTCTGACGATGTTGAGACATTACTGTTCTTTCGGGCCAACTTCGGACCGACTCTCACACAAGTACAGGGGGATGATCGCTGCCCTGGTCCTGCTGGCCACACTGTTTCTGGGCCTGTAGACTTGTATGTGTCTAAGCGATGTAGCAGGTCGCTGGCCATTTCCCCCTGGATCATGGGGGTTTCACTCTGTTCCTCATCCCTGTCTTCCAGCTC
>NW_009615648.1:30860-31305 GCF_000690535.1 Cariama cristata | reverse complement strand
GAACTGTGGGATTCACAGGGGGTGTTGCGGGGGACCTTGAACAACATAGCCTTGAACGAAATAGTCTGAGAAAGCAAGTAATGAAGCAAGCGCAGAAAGGGAGCTGAAGATAAAAATGTTTTGAGGCACAGCAAAAGCCCTGCAACTAGTGTGAGCGCTAGGGTGTTGGGCTGGTAAACAAATGAATATTACTTCGCATATTATAAGTGAGCTTACTACTGACTTAGATATCATTCGACATGCTGTTTTGCAAAATAGAGCCACTATAGATTTTTTGCATTTAGCACAAGGACATGGATGTCAGGATTTTGAAGGGCTATGTTGTATGAATCTATCAGATCATTCCGTATCCATTCACCAGCATCTACGTCAGCTGAGGGACAATCTTCAAAAAATAACAGAATCAACATCCCCTCTGAGCGATTGGCTAAAATCGTTAGGATGG
>NW_009615648.1:14091-30759 GCF_000690535.1 Cariama cristata | reverse complement strand
GAATGGCTGCATGTGTCTGGATTGCTCAAAAACAAAAAGGGGGATTTGTGGCATATCTGGAAGACAAGGGACATATTGTGAGCAACCCAGACACACTGAATATGGACTACGTGACTATCTGAATGCTTGTAGGATCATTTTATGTTAGCAATGAGCTGGAGGACATTTTGAGAATGTAATAAGATGTGGGAAAAATGCAGAGAGTTATACAAAGAAGCAAGCTTGTGGAACAAGGGATGGATACTTGTGGAACCGGAGATAGATAAGATTAAGAAAAAAAGTCATAGTAACAAGGTGAGACAAAGAGCTTGTGTGCTAGACAAAGAACTTGGGTCTGATTTACGTAGAAGTTATGCATAGCATAAGCACCTATCCGCATCCTTTCTAAGAAGCGTGATAGTCATGTGGACAGTATTTGTAGCCAGTTAGAGCTTGAGCAAAAGAGTGTACAGAAGTAGAAAACATAATATAAGATGCAGCTTTGAACATAATAAAGGCTTTCTTCTGATCATATTGGTCGTGTGAAGAGTCCGTGAATTCTGCATCAATGGACTAAATGCAAAATCAAGTATCCAAAATGTTCCGTGTTGCCGAAACGATGCAGTAAGTGGCAAAGGAGATCTGTGTAATCAGAAGCAATTATTTCAAGGGAAATTTCTCTTGTTATCAAGAGTATTAAAGGATGTTTTCCATGAAAAGAAATCAAATAAATAAAAGCACAAGAAACAGAAGTGGTCTGATTTGATCCTATTTTAGAGTGTGAACATGTAATTTCTTGTGGCTATACATAATAAGTTGTGCTTTATGCATGCATGGAGAGAAGGAGATATGAACAGATCAACAGCCTGCTCTCTTTTCTTATAAGCCTCCTCCGTTGCATACTGCCCTTCAAGGCTGTCCTGTCAATGCATTAGGGTTATGAACAAGAATTATGATTGGAGGGCACTCACTGCGGGGAGATGCCATTTCACATGCTCAGCAAAGCTGCCTGGGGTCATCACAGTTTCTCACTAGTCCCAAAGCTATTGGCTCACAATTCAAGTGCTGCTGATTGCCCCAGGAGATATGACTTGGGTGCTGATGACATACTCAGCCAGACTGAGCTGGTGCTGGAATAAAATATGCCCCAAACTATTCCTGGCACATTAATTTTATGCTTAGAATCAGATATACCTCTTGCTATTTTTTCCTCTCTGAAATGTTCACATTTTTGTATGCTAGTCCCTGAATTAAGAAGAAAAATAGCTAATACAGTACTTCTGAGACTAATGTTTAACTAAAATGTCAGATCTGATAGAGATCTCTCATGCATCTGAATATGCAGCAGTGAGCTTGCAGAGCAAAAAGAAAAAATAGCATAGTAGATTTGTTTGCAGTGTTCCCAAAAAAGCAAAAGCTTGAAAGAATTGTCATTTGTGGAGTGCTGGTGACAGACAGTAGCTACAGCTCTGCCCCCAAGTATTTTTTTCCAAGTGATTAGATACCTAATTTGTCTCCAGATTATAGTTGTCCATAAAATATAAGGTTGTATGTAATGCTTATTAATGTGATATAGACTATTCTATGCCGTCTTCATATATGCAGTCAAATTCATAAATGGGAAGGCCTATCACAGCGCTTGACCTGCATCACACAAGCCATAGTGTTGTGTCTGATCTGCTGTTGAACATGTAACCTTTGATGATCTTAAACTGTATGTTTTAGGTGCTTAGTCAATCCTGATGTAAAGATTCTTCTAAAAAATTGCTACTCTTCCTGTGTCAGAAATAAGAGCTGATTTACTAATTTTTTTAAGTTTGAGTTGAAGTTCTTGTTCCATGAATCCTACTAGGTTTTTACCTGATTGATGAAGAGAGCATTCTATTAAAGAGAACTTGTGCTATGTGTCTGCTTACAAACCATTGTGAAATCATGTTTACAGTTTCACGTGAGTGAACAAATAAAAATAACTTTTTAGTGGCTTATTGTAGGGCAGGTTTTGAAAGTTTTAAGGATTTTTCTCCAACAGGGTTGTTTGTTTTTTTTTTTCTACATTTGCTATATGCACAGGTGATATTACTACCTTCCTCCTCCACCTTTTCTTCTGTGTACAGCTGAAAAGTTTAGATCACATTTGGAAAAAACAGTGGGGAAGGCACACCAACTGGTTCTCTCAGTCCTCAGCATGATCATTTCCACTTCTACATCTGTAATGCAAAAATGTTCCCCACGCTGTTTGCATTTAGATGCCTGCAGGAAATCTGGTGGCCTGACTTGGTCTCGCCAAAGCAACTGGATATGACGCTTGGGGCTGTGGAGATGGGGAGAGGTTGTGAGCAGTGCTGCTGCCCAGAGCATGCCCTGCTGCCACTGTGGTGTTGGGCAGGGTCTCCACTGACCTGATTAAACGTGGGAATTAGTGTGCTCCGCTCTACCCCATGGCCTGATGTTGCAACCCTTGTTCAGGTTTCCAGTGATGTTAATCTTACGTTGTCTGAGTAAAGACTGACTTATTTAGAACCTACATTTGATGAAACTAATAATTCACTTAATGATGAGCTTTTAGAGTACAGTAATTGGTGGCTCTTGGAAAGCCCCTGCCATTTGCATGCTGCTCCACCGTGCTGTCTTCTGTGTGCTGTCTGCATGAAGTCTGCAAGGAAATCTGTCTGGAGGTGGTTTGACTAGGAAGAGGTAGGAGGCTATCTGCACTTTGCAGTGTCTCAGAAAACATGGTAGCACCTCCTCCTACAGAAATAATTACAGGATGGTGAGGAAGTTACTAAGTGAGAGGGGAAACATGATCTCCGGAGGGCAGCATGTGCTAATTTTCTGTTAAAGAATAGTTTCTTTAGCAGAATTGGCCTTGTGTTGTCCATAGTTGTGAATGTGCTCACACTGTTTGGAGAGCTAGAAATATAATTACAGCTTGTTTTTTCTTATTTCTTTACTTTTCAACAGAGTATTGAGAAAATGAAATGTGGAATTAACTGATGTCATGTTCTAAGAGCAACAGGAGCTGGTCTTTGCATTTGCAGAAAGGAGCTGTAAGAGGCTGAATGTGGGTACTTCTATGTACACTAAATGTATTAGTATGAATTGAATAATGAGTAACCTAATCAGATTTTTAGCCAAGCTTGCCTGTCATACTGTGATAGTTGCCAGTTATCTTGGGCCTAAAAGCCAAGTAGATCCTTCCCTACCTTCCAACTTGTTTGATTTTAGGAGTTCATTATAGGGTGGGTGTTTAGGTGAGGTACTGATCCTGGCTCAGTCTAGTGACCAGAAACACTTCCCCAGTGCAGGTACTGCTATAGTCCACAAGCTGTCTGTTAAAAAACAACTTAAAATGGTAATAGCTTCGTCCTGAGTCAAGAGCAGTTCGTGATAGTTATGGAGATTACTGACGATGTTAACAGTAACAGTCATAGGCTTGCCTTAGAGGCAATTGTAGCCATGTTCAAAAGCACAAAACAAAATGATCCTCAGGAGTATTTCATAGGTGATAAGGAGATGCCAGAGGAACAAGAGTGAGTAGTTGTTTAAAATCCTTCCTTGTGCATGAAAATTTGATGTTTACAGGGAGGACAAGAACGTAGAGTCGTTCCAGGTTTGAAAGTTGGTCACTAGATAGGAGATGCCATCTCTACACTGGACTACCAGTACTTTTTTCCTAGCTAAGAAGCTGGTCAGACAAGCCTTTTTGAGCAGTCTTCAATGATTTTTAGTAATCTGTGCAGACATTTTTCTTTCTTACTTCTTAATGGACTTAGGAGAAGTAAGGGTCGGACCGGATGACCTCCAGAGGTCTCCTCCAAACTCGACTATTCTGTAATTCTCTGAAGGATAAACTCTCTGTTCTGTATTACGTTGATCAAAGAGCAGTTGCTTTGTGTTGGGTTTTGAATGTTTTGTCCTTTGCCACGTGCAGTTGTGGGCTGTGTCCGTTGATCCAGTACTTTGTGCGTCCATTGTAGTTGTGCTGTGACATTTGATGTGGATTAAGGTGCTCCAGCTGAGATGTTGCAGCTGTGAAATGCAGAGTTCCACCTATGGCAGAAGTAGTACTAGAAACTATATCTGGCGGGGAATGACAAAATATGACTTTGAAGTGGTTTTTAGTTCGAAGTAGTTCTGCTCACCCTTGCAAGCAAACCGTGTTAAAATGTTTGTGTACTAATTAATGTGCACCTATCTGGTTTCTCAGGTTGTCCCTTTGACAGGCAACTTTGCCTGCAATAACAGTCCCGATAAGGCAGCACAGTGCAGACTCGTGGTGCCATGTCCCTAGGCAGAGGACTAAAGTCCGAGTTACGGGTATGTGCAATCCCAATGACTGGTCCAGGACTCACCTGGTGGCAGAGGGAAAATGCAGGAGGAGGGTGGGGATTGAGGGGGAGGCTGCCAGTTCTGGGAAGTAACAGGGCAGGAGGGAAGCAAATCCACATTATCACCGAGGTCTTCAACGCAGAAGGGGATACAAGCAGAGAAAGAAAAGAGTTTGTTGGAGGCAATAGGACTGGCACAGAGGACGTGGGCAGACTAGGGAATGGATATCTAACAGGGAAAGTGTGATTGTGCCATATTTGCAGCAGCATCTAAATTCTTGCAAAGTTAATAGCCATGTAACAAACACTGCTTTAGCAGCTTCATTCTCTGTCGCTGCTGTCACTGTTTTTGCTTACATTCTCAAACATGACCAGAATACTTTCTCTCTGTTGTCACCTCCTGCCTCTTCTTGCTCCCTGATATTCAACGACTTCAATTTATCTGATGTTAATGTAACTCCAAAGCAATTTGGAATTCTATTCTTCTGAAAGAAGCTAAAGCAAAATGAGACTCTTTTCTGCAGACATTTGTGCACATAATTAAAATCACTCAAACAGTTAAGTATGCTTAGAATTGGGCTCTGGATTTGTACTTTATTGGTAACCTCCCATTGAAAACCAAAGTTAATTGATCCCCCTAGTTACAGTTTGAAAGCATTAAAATACTTACTTAACAGGTTAAAACTGTTGTCTTCGGAAGATTTAACTGTGGATATAAAGATGTTTGCTGTATGACCTGGAAGAAGATTGCATTTAGAAAGTGGAATAATTTGTGTTCATGTTACCTCACAGACATTTCAAGTTTATTTAATGGGCTTACTTAAAAAATGTCTTCATTTTGGTTTGTGTCTTTTTTTCAATAGAAACTTCAGGGCTTTATACACAAAAAGCGAAATGGTTCTTCTGTTTTCACCACTTGAAAGGGGGTGATTCAGTTTGATTTGAGTTATGTGTGGACTAGCTCACCACCTACAAAATGCAGGTTCATAAAATATTTTTTCTTACTTTCTGATCAGACAACTCACTTAAATAAAACCTAGATATTCTTACATATTAAATACTTCTCTCATGTAAAGAAAAGTCCGGCTTTTTATTTTTAATGAAACCCCTCATTTCCATGCTGAGACCAAGTTACAAGACTGTGTGGTTGTTTGGCTGGCCAGGACTATGGGAAGAGCACCCACTGCTCTGACTTTCCATTAAGAAGGTTTACTGAGCCTTCAGAAAGCCAAAAGGCAGGCACAATCCTGCTGGTGCTGCAGGCAACCTTGCCTGGAAAGCTTGGCTAATTTATGGGCAGTGCGAGAACTTGCGGGTGGGGAGTTGCAGAAATCCCATGTGTCTGTTGGAGGTTGAGATGGGGAGGAGCGAGACTGTGGATGATCTTCCTCGCCAGGTACCTGCACCCTTAGCTAACCTTCTGCTGGCTGTGACCAGAGGGTTTGGGTGGATGAGACCTGAGAGGTAGGCATCTCAGTGTCTGCAGGCTTCTTAATTCAGACCCAGAAAAAAAAAAAAGAGGTTTGGGGATTTCAGGGAGAAAGCTCCCTGGTCTCTATACAGGGGGGCAGTTTTGGGCTTCTCAGTTCCTCTTCACCAGATCTAAGTTGACTTGCATGGGGCTGTCTGTGCAACTTTAACTGGTTTACCTAGAAACAGCAGCATGGTGCTTGGAGAAGTGAGCTGTTTCTCATAGGGTTTTGACAGAGTTTATGAGCCTAGAAAGAGGGGTAACAGAGGGTTGTTTGTACACATTACATCATAACTTAATGTGATCGGATACATAGCCAGTGGGCCTATATATACAAGAATGTGTCATACACATACTCTTGTTCCGACTCTTGACTTGTTCTCTATGTGGATTTCTGCGTTACCTGAAGCGGTGTCTGCCTCTCTTCCCGTGTCTTTGGATCATGGAGTGCTGAGTGTATGTAGGTGGCTGTGCCCTGTGACCTTCAGCTGGTGTCAGGGGCGTACAACTGGTGATGAACAGTGGGAGAACAGTGAGGCAGTTACCTCTTCCGAAGCTGAGTCACTGCACGGTCTATAATGTCTTTTTTTCCCAGTTGTTTTTGTTTTGCTTTCCTGGATAATCTTTTTATCAAACAAAGCTTGTATCACCCAAGCAGTCTGAATGCCAAAGGTAACTGGACTGTGAAGTCTGAATTGCATTGCTCTTGGCAGCACCTTTTGACTTTCTGAGATGTGCTGTGGCTTTGATGGAGAAAACAGCGCTCAGCTGTCTTAAAAAGAAGGTGAAACACAATATTGAGGTGCATCAACTCTAGTGTTCATGACTAGGCTTGGCTATTCCTTGAAATTGCAGTGCAGCTAGCTAAAGATTCATAGGGCTTTTTTCTTGTTTGATTGATTTTTAAGGCCAAACAAGACAGTAAGAACAAGCCAAATGAGATTGTGAGAACAGCGGCATTAGTGTCCTGTGTACAGGAGGTCATAGGATTTGTCCTGGCCGTTCTCCACAACATCCAAGAAATGTGTTGTGCTCTGCTGTCAGTCACTGTAGAGCCCTCATTGGCAAGGATGTTTTCAAAAAAGCTCAGCTGCACCGCATGTGACACCTCAGCAACAGTCACCAAATGATGTAATCTCCTAAATATAGGAAAACAGCAGGTAAAGCTTTTAATGACACCCAAAGCAGTAGTAAAAGACTCTGTTTCCAACAGCTGTTGGATAACTCCCAGCACAGAGACAAGAGGAACTTCAGGTCTGTAGGAGAAAGGGAAGAAAGTAAAACATGCCAAAAAAACTGTGTAACTTTGCTTCTATCTGTTGTGGACCTTCAGAGTGTGATTGTTGCTGTTGGGAGCATGTTGGGCAGGACTGTTTGATTCGGTGCCTCTATTTTAGGTGCCGTTTACCAGGCTGTTATGAGGGATGGCCAGAGCCAACAGTGAGGCAAAGGGAGGACAGGGCAAAGTTCAGCTACGCTCGCCAGCTTGATGAATGATGTGTTAAAGCTTAGCCACCAAAAATAGTAGCTTCGCTGTGCCTCTGTGTAAATCTCTGTGGGACTGGAGAAATGATTCTGAACTGAAATGCACTCTCCCTGAGGGACTTTTTTCAGCACCGAGCCCAATTATTTTTTAAATGGGGGGTTTAGCCCTTCAGGGAAGCCATAAATATGTTCATAGCTGAGCTGTAGTGGGTTATATATTCCTGATTGTCCTATTATGGGAATTCAGCAAAGGACACAGTAGACTGTTCTCTCTAGTAAAAGTACGAGCAACAGTTTTCTTGCAGTCTAAGTGATACTGCATATTTTACTCTTGAATATCTAAATAGTGTTTGGCCACATTTAAGTTCATGAAAATTTAATGTCTTGGCAGTTGAAACTGGCTGCTTTTGTCTTTTGGATCATGCTACTGCAGACATTTTAAGTGTCTCTTGATAACTGCTTCTAAGGTTGAGAGATAAGAAATGAATCTTTTCTTTCTTGGGGGAGGGAGGAATAAGCAGACGCAGAATAATTTACATTGGAAAGGAGCTCCAGAAGTCATCTGTTCCATTCCCTGCTTAAAGCAGAGCTAACTCCAAGTTAGATGAGGCTGTCAAACCAAGTGTTGAGAATCAGCGATGCAGGGTCCAGCCCTGCTGGGGTCCCACACCAGAGCTTAACTGGTCTTGTGGGGAAGTTATTTTTTCTTATGTCCAAGTGAACAAGTCTTTTTCTGCAGAGCTGCTTTCTAGCCAGTTTGTCCCCAGCTGTGCTACTGAATGGGGTTGTCTGTCCTGGGTCCATCTTGCCTTTGAACTTCTCAGCTTCTCTGCTGTGCTGAAGTTTTTCTGAGTACTATCTTTCCCCTCCAGAGCATTAATCTCTTCTGCCAACTTGGTTTCACCTACAAACTTGCTGAGGGTGATACCCATCACCTTGTCTCTATCACTGATGAAGATGTTAAAGCGAATTGACTTGTAATCAGCTGTGAGTTAGACTTTGAACCTTCAGTGACAACTTTTTGAGCCTAATGATCCAGGCAATTTTTCACATGACTTACAATGCACTTGTCTACTTGGTGTCTTCCCAGTTAGACTGCAAGCATATTAAGGGAGATTGTGTTAAAAGCCTTGCTGAACTAAAACGAAAATTTTGTTCTCCCCAAAGCCAGTTATTCCATCCTAGAAGGCAGTCAGGTTGGTCAGTTGTGGTTTGCTCTTGCTAAATCCATAGTAGCTGTTTCTAGTCACCTTTTTACCATTCATAAGCTGGAAATGGTTTCCATGAGGGCTTGCTCTGTGGTCTTCCCTGGGACTGAAATGAGTCTGACAGACTGTTGTTCTCCAAATTGTCCTGCTTTCCTGTTTTGAAAGAGAGTGGAACTTTTGCCTCCTACAGTCAACACGACGTGTTAAAGGTCAGAGAGGGCAGGCAGCCTTACAGTGATCTTGGCCTGTGCCTTCTGTGTGTCCAGATGAATCCTGTTTTGTCCTAGCCACTTAAATGTGTGTAATCTATATGAGTAATCCTTAACTCTGTCACCTTTTACTAATGAGAAGCAGTTTAAAAATAGGAAGTACTAGAGAGACATGGAATGCTTGAGAGCAGACCTTGCCAGTGAAGACTAAGGCAAGGAAGATACTAAGTACTTCAGTAGTTTCCTTGTCCAGCATTGTGAGGTCTCCTGCCATGTTCAGTAGTGGGCCAGCATTTTCCTTGCTCCCTTTTGCTGCTGACCTATCTGGAGGAGCTCTCTGTTGCCTTTCCCGTCCCTTGCAGGTTTCCCGTCCCTCTCAGGAGCTCCAGCTGAGCTGTGCACTTCCGAACTCCCTCCCTGCATTCCTCCTCTGCTTCTCACAGGGAGCCTGTCCCTGCTTATACCTTCTGTACATGGCTTTTTAAGTTCGAGCTTACTCAGGAGTTACCCATCCAGGCAAACTTGCCTCCTGCCTTATCTCCTTGTTTCCTTGCATGCTATTCATATGCTTTACAGAGGTTGACTTTCAATTTCAACCATTTCTCCTGAGTTCCTTGGCATTTAAGGCAGTTCTCCCACAGGCTACCATTTACCAATTTCCTGAACAAGCTAAGACTGCTCCTCTGAAATCACAGATCTTTATTCTGCTATTTGCCTTCCTCGCTTTCTTCGGTATCTTAAGTTTTTACATCACCTCATAGTCACTCTGGCTAAGGCTGCCGTCAGCGTTCATGTCCTAGCCGTTTCTTCCTTAATTCAGACCATGTCTAGCAGTGTGCTGTGTCTACCTAAAGGAGTGTGCAGAAAAAAAAATTTTGATGCTCTTCAGATTGCCTATGCCCTGCTTTTCTGCTCCTCCAGACAATGTCTCAAAGTTCCCCGTGAAAACAAGCCCTGTAATTATGAGGCTTGTTACAGTTGTTTAAAGAAGAATTTATCCACTTTCTTTTCTTGACTGGGCAGTCTATAGCTATGGACACCACATTTACCTCTTGTTTGCCACCCCCGTGATCGTGATCCATGACTCTCATCCTTGACTCCTTGGATCAATGATATGTTGTGTTGTTGAAATTGTGGGAAAACAGTGCAATATTTTAAGAAAGTGCTAGACACTTAGTAAACTGGTGAGAAAATACGTTTGCATGCAAGAGGAGTATCGGCTTGCTCCTTCTCCCTGCATGACTTGGGACGAGTAATTTCTCCTGTTTGCTTCCCTGTCTCTCAAACTGTGAAGTCTCTGTGGTAGAGCCTGTCCCATACATCAGGTCAGTGTGACCCATGCCCTGCTATAATAAAGATAGCTGATGTGGAAGCACTGCTACCTTCCAAAGACTGCAGGCATCATTGCATTAGTATTTCTGAATGTACCCTGCATCCTGTCTTCATGGGAGCCGAGATTTGGTGATACAGAGAAGCTGCAAGTCCACCAACCAGTGACAAAGTAGGATGGGAATGTCCCCATGCACCAAAGCAAGGTTGGAAGAAAACCTGGCTGCTAAAAACAAGTGTTTGTTCATATAGGATTCTCTCATTACCATTGGTGGTTTTGGGCATGACAATGGAAAGGGTCATGCTCCAATTTGCTCTGCCTGAGTGTAAGGATTTTGAATTTCACCAAGTTATATAAGTAAGTTAGGACAACAGGGGAGGAAGAAGGCAGAAGGAAATGTAGATGAGTGCATGATGAAAATAAATATTTAAATGACCTGTTCAAATTATTTATACATGTGGAAAGACAAAACATTTGCTGTATTTTTCAGTCAGGAGGAATCTTACATACTTTTGAATAGCTGGCATCTGCTTTGTTCAGTGTCAACCAAGTTAAGTCGAGCCTTATTTTCTTTTTGTAGTATTTAATAGGGCTTCCTTGTTTAGGTTACAACACATGGAGGGTCAGTGCACTGTGCACTTTTCTCTGTACCTTCCATGTAGGAGTCCCCATTTTTAGGCTCAAATGTGTGCATGAACTTCTTAATTAGGAAAAAATATTTTTCTAAACTATCCTGCTTATAATGTTGAGTCATTTCTAACTGATGTTTCCCTCCCTCTATGACTCTTCTCTGTGTTTTACATTACCAGTAGCTAAAAGCTACCTGCTGACAAGTTGCTCACCTTAGTTTTCTGCTGTCAGAACTGTGCTGCCTCTCTCAAGTAGCTTTACGTAGTGTTTGGCACTGTGTTGCGTTTTGGCTGTGGTGATCAAGTTTAGCTACCTCTTCTGCAACTTCAGGTTGCCAGTGGCTGTAGATCAGACAGTAATGGTTTAATTAATCTTGATACCATTTTGAGCCTACTGCTGCAATCTGTTGATCACGTTTATACATGTAACTCATTCTGACATAAAATCCTATTGAAATAGAAGGAACTTCAATGGACAAAGTGAGGGTTTGCAAGATCCATCCCTTGCTAGTATCAGTAGCTATGCCTTGTTTTAAACAGAACTGGATTTACTTTGATTTCTAGGTTAGTGTAGGTTACATTGAGCAGAACATTTAATGTATCTCATTGATTTTCCCTGTAATACTGTCGAAACACAAGTCAGTGCTCTAATCATTTGTTTTACCATTAAAATTCTGTATGCAGATCTGGTCCCCTGGGATATCAGTGTGTAACCAGATACTCCATGATCTAATCAGGTTCTGCAAGGAATATGCTGTCGCTTCAACATGTACCAGTAGAAAGCTTCGTCAAAATGGAAACTTTATCTAATGTATAAAGTAAAATGCAGTTCAAAGAGACAACTGTGAAAAGCAGGGGTGTACAAAATTTTAAGACACTTCTGAGATTAAACGAAGCCAAATCCAAGCTAGAGTCTAAGATGATTTGTCATGACTACATTTATTGTTAAAGAAGAAAATGTTATAGCTGTCACTTCAGTTCATAGGGTTTGTTCCAGTTCAGTTAAAACAGCGTTACTATCAGAAATGACTGACTAGCAGGATTTTATTAATGTGATACTTGCTTGCCACAACATGTGTGCTTTGGAAAGTAATTTTGAAATGTACCTACAACAGCATCAGCAGCAGGCAAGACTTGTGCTCTGAACTCATTTTGATGCTAGGAGTTGGATCTGTGAGGGCCTAGTGCTCCAGTCCATTTCAGAAATACAAATCCTGCTGACCTTGAAGGAGTTCTGCAGGTGGTGTGATGTAGGCTGAGCAGCAGACCTGCTTGCTGCTGTAAGTCTGACCAGAAGCATCCCCTCCGGCTGAACCAGCAGGAGTGTGGCTCTGCCTGCAACCGGACAGTTTTTGTGTATAAACTGGCAGATTTCAGCACCAGGTATTCAGAAAACTAGTGGTAGACAAGGGTGATGAGCATCTCCTCGGGTCAGCTCTTCTGTCCGCAAAGCAAGACAAAGTCCCTTGTGGAGGAATTATCATGTGTTTGCAGGTGTCCTTAGCTTTACCAGCAGCTTTCTTGCAAATGTCTAAATCCTGAGCAAAATAGTTACTGTCTTTTTGTTTTGTGGTTGGTTTTTGTTTTGTTTTGGTTTTTTTTAACGCATGTACCTTGAGACAGGGAGAATTTTGTATAGCAAAATGTTTTACATATTTGTACTCAACTTTGTTGTATTGTGGAAAATGGTAACTTCTGTATGTAGACGTGTTAAGTAGTACATCTTGTTCTTGTCAAGAGCATGCAGTAGAGTTTCTGTATTTTATCAGTGGAATGCAATGCTATCCTTGGCTCTATCTGTTGTATTTATGTAGCAAAGGAAAGTAAAGAAATGTAGAGGTAATATTAAGAAGGAAAACGGTATTCAGTAAGCCTGTTGATGACCAGATGAGACTTGAAATAAAGAAAAGGTCAGAGAGGTTACATGTCCATGGCATTTTTCAAATAAAGTTTTAGTTGGCTATAAAGGTGTATGTGGGATGTTGTCGGTTTGGTTTGGTTTTTTCTTTGGTTCTGCAAACTAGACGGTGCACGATTCAGTGTGCAGGGACAGACACTCCTCTTCTTGATGGCTCTAGGGATTTATGTGACTAGCTTTGCTGGAGTTACACCAGGATTGCTTTGACATTCAGAGCCTGCTGACTTCAGTGAGCTTAAAGGCATAAGTAAAAGCTAGAAGAGAGTGAGGGAGTGCCCAGGCAAGCAATGAAACAGGCACTGCCTTTCCTTCAAGTCCCTGCGAGGTGCTGGTGGGGTAGGTACTGCCAGCCAAATGTGGTGTATTGAGAAAAAGGTCGTGGAGGAGTTGGGGTTGTTTATCCTGGAGAAGAGGAGGCTGAGGGGAGACCTGATCGCCCTCTACAACTACCTGAAAGGAGGTTGTAGTGACGTGGAGGTTGGGCTCTTCTCCCCGGTAATTAACGATAGGACAAGAGGAAACGGTCTCAAGTTGCGCCAGGAGAGGTTCAGGCTCGACATTAGAAAGAACTTCTTCACTGTTAGAGTTGTTAGGCATTGGAACAGGCTCCCCAGGGAGGTGGTGGAGTCACCATCCCTGGAGGTATTCAAAAAACGTTTAGATGTGGTACTTCAAGACATGGTTTAGTGGACATGGTGGCATCAGGTATACGGTTGGACTTGATGATCTTTGAGGTCTCTTCTAACCATAATGATTCTATGATTCTATGATTCTATTGGTGAGTGTTGTTACAAGTCAGAAAATATCTTTATTAAAAAAGAAATGCTAATGACTTTTAATATATGAATACAATACTGATCTTTTTCCTCTATTGTGTTTTTAGGGTCTCATGACTCATTTAGCTTCTACATCGATGAAGCCTCTCCAGTTGGGCCTGAACAGCCAGAGACGGTCCAGAATTTTGTGTCTGTTTTTGGGACTGTGGCTAAAAAGCTGATGAGGAAGTGGTTGGCCACACAGACCATGAACTTCACCAGCCAGCTGGGGGCAGGTATACGGTATTTTGATCTTAGAATTTCCACCAAGCCCAGAGACCCAGACAATGAACTCTACTTTGCTCATGGTTTATTCAGTGCCAAAGTCAAGGAGGGTCTGGAAGAGATCAATGCGTTTCTCGCTGAACACCCAAAAGAGGTGGTTTTCTTGGACTTCAATCACTTCTATGGGATGCAGAAATACCATCATGAAAAGCTTGTCCAAATGCTGAAAGACACATATGGAAACAAAATGTGTCCTGCTATATTTGCCCATGAAGTCAGCCTCCAGTACCTGTGGGAAAAGGAACACCAAGTGCTGGTGTTCTACCACAGTCCAGTGGCTCTCGAGGTGCCGTTTCTTTGGCCAGGTCAGATGATGCCAGCTCCCTGGGCAAACACAACAGATCCGGAAAAACTGATTCAGTTCCTCCAGGCGTCAATCACTGAAAGAAGAAAGAAGGGCTCCTTTTTTATATCTCAAGTAGTGCTGACACCAAAGGCTAGTACGGTGGTGAAAGGCGTTGCTAGTGGTCTCAGAGAGACGATCACAGAACGGTAAGTTTCTGGTGGGTAAGCTGTGCTGAGTGTGCTGAATGTATGTGTGGGTAATGCTGTGTTTCTATTTCCTTTTAAAGAAACTCCAGCAGATGTGTTTTTTCCATGCTACCGTGAGTTAGTCAGAACTTGGGCATAATCCTAAAATAGAGAAACACATTGAAGGAGAAGTTTTTGTATCTTGAAAGAAAATCTGGCACTGAAGCCTAATGAGATCTTAAGAGATTGGCTTGACTTTTTTTTTTCTCTGAATGCAGGTTTTTCCATTTGTTTTGGTTTTCAAATGTGGTTTCTTACCATGAACACTGAACATCTTGCCTCGAATTTCTTACTGGATGTGGACAAATCTATCTGAATGATCTAGATCATTTAATTTCTTATTTATACATCAGATATTGGGTAAATAATTTTTTCGTTTTGGTGTGTCAGTAAACCCTGACACTGCAGAAATTGCATCCTTAACTAGCTTTACACACCTTAGAGATGCGTGGCTTTTCTCTCTGTACACCATCACACATTATATGAAAACTATCAGGACACCATTAGAGTGAATTTGCCTCCTAACAAACCTTCATTTGTCATACAGAAAGGAGACTGCAAACCATTGTAGAGGTTCTGTACATGGAATACTGTGTTGACAGGCCATTACATTACATTGCAAAAAAGCCATCTGTGCAAGACGTGCACTATTTATACCCTTCTGACTTTGATAAATCACAGCCAATTTTCAGCTTAAAGGCATATAGGTGTAACTATGTTCTTGACAACTTGGTAGGAAACCTGATATCTAATGCCAAGATACAAGAGCTTTTTTTTTTCCCTCCAAAAAAAATGAAGGGTTACAGAGTGTAAAAAATTTACAGTGGGGATCAGTGGCCTGCTAATGTTCTGCTCTCTGCATGGATGTGCCTGTGCCAGGAAGGTCTACTGGGAACAGTGTCCTCTTCTATCAGGTGAATGACGCAGTGCCTGTGACACTACAACTTGCAAAGAAAACACGCTTCATTTTTGAGAAAGGTTGAGCCATTTTTATGGGTGCTTTTCCAAGCAACTGTTAACTTGAAAAAACAGGGAAAAACCTTACCTGAAATAGTAAAACACTGGCACAGAAGGTTTTATAAGTGGTGGAATACCATTCAGAAGTGCTTGTGTGACTGCACTTGCAGCTGTTTGTATATCCTCCACATATATTTTTATAGGCTCCATTGAGGACTGAGGGTCTTAGTTTCTCCTAAGTCTAAAGAGCACTTCTCTGTACTGAAATACTACTTTGTTGATGGATTTTACTGTTAAACAGTCACCTTGCTGTTCAAGGATTCGTTTTCCCTGGTAAACGTCTTTCTGAGTGTTCTTTAGAATATGAAATAGCGCAATCAAGAAACTACTAGATTCTTCTTAAAACTTGCTGCATCAATAAAATAGCCATTAAAAAGACCTTTTCTTTTTCTCTGGCTCATAATGTGCTTCCTTGAAGCTGTCTGGAAAAATAAAAACTTCAAATGGATTCTGGGTATGTTTGGCTGTGCTCTGAACGACTTGAGCCTTTGAACTCTTAGTATGCCTTTCTCTACAGCAATTTTTGAGATTATAACAAACTTGAAGTGCCAGTAAATAATTGAGCTGGAATACCTGGAAGTGTTGCTTTTCCAAATTGCAACAGAGATTTTTTCACGGAAGCCACAAGTGTGTAAACACATCCATTGCACGAATACTTTTTTCCTTCTTTGCGTAACTCTTTTAACAGTTGCAAAAGAAATGGAGCTTTAAAATTGTCTCCAAAGCTAATATATAGTCTTCCAGGTGTGGCATGTAATTTTTAATTTTTATTTGTATTTTAATTACAAAAATACACTGCAGGAAGACACAAGCTTGGACTGTGTATTAATCTACACAGAAACTGAGCTTGTCTGTTAACTGCTCTAAAAGTGAACATCGAGTATACTCAGAATTGCTCCTCATTTGATGATGATCCTGTTAAAAAGTAAATAGATGAGCAATTAAAGGATGCAGCACAATTAGTGGACTTTACAGAATTCTCTTCAATCTCATTGCATTAATGTGTCATTAACTTAAAAGTATGTAATCCATACTAAATGAGCCGGGGCATGTGTTTCAGCTGTGCTGTGTTTGCTACCTTGAACCATCTTAGAATTATTTGTAAAAAGATTATTCAGTCCTTTTCAGAATAGACACACAGATCAAATCCTATTGTTGTGTCCAGGTAGATAACACATGTGTGTTTGTTGGCAGTTGCTAAATAGATTTATATATTTTTTACTATTTTCTGCTTATTAAGAAATGCTAGCAAAGAGCTTTGCATTAAGAATACAGTATCTTGCTTTTGGTAGCAGTTTGGTGCTTGGGTGAGGTTTTCCCCTCACATGGAACTTTGAAAGATCTGAATGCAAATGTGGAATAAGTTGAATTTTTCAAATAATTCTGGTGTGTTTCCCCCCCTCCCTCAAATTAAATATTACATTTAAGAAATGTTCCTTCAGCATTTTCAAATAAAACCCACA
>NW_009615648.1:0-14019 GCF_000690535.1 Cariama cristata | reverse complement strand
CAGTGGCCATTTTCATTTATGTATTGACTTTATTCCAAAAACAGAGCAAAGTTTAGATCCTTTCAGATCCAGTAAAACATACCACGTTTTGATCTCTGAAGTTGTTAGTCATGAGATTATGTATGGTTTGAAGAGCAGTGGCCACCTTGGAGGGAGAACTTGATTTCTCTCTGTGCAGCATTCATCAGGCCAGGAAAACTGCAAGCAGACACCATGCGGCAATCCATGCTCCTTTCTGCTGCTTTGTAGCTCATGTTGTGAAAGAGCGTGGTGAAATATTCCTCCATAGCCAAGATGGTTGTTTTAATAGCTTTTCATTGCAGCTGCTTGTGGTGGTGGAGGTCCACATGTTCATGCTGCAGCAGAGCAGTCTCCTAAGGTGATACATTTCAGAAATGATGTTATTCCTCAACCTGTTCCCCACAGCACAGAAATGCATGATGGGAGGCCCACTGTAACCTTGATTTTAAAAAAAAAAAAAAAAAAAAAAAAAAGTTTCATGCTCCTAAAACTGAATTCAATAGGAGGTATACCAGGACTGTTTTTTTACTGATAATGCTTGCTCACAGGTTTTGCTGCTGTCATCATAGGTAATGCTCTGTGGTCAATAATTTTCAAAGAAGGAGAAATTATAAAGTCATCAAGCTTTTATCCTGCATGAATACAAGAGAGGAAAGCCATTTCTCCTAAGCTCTTCCTAGGACCACAGCTCAGCATTACAAAACTTTCTAACACATCTTTCATCTTCATTACTTTAATGAGGAGAATCATTCACATGCCTGCATGTTATGTGTCTTGGATTTGATGAAAAACTTTGAGGACTAACAATATGTTTTCAGGCTTAACATTCTGTCATGCACAGTTTGGATGCCAAGAAATACTCTTTGATTAGCAAACAGTATGTACCAAATGAATTATGTTCCCTCTGCTTATTGAATTAATTTCAGTGAGGCAGCTGCCTTTAGTACATCTGAAAGGTGGTTATGAAACAACCTTTTGATGAGTGTAGAGCCATTCTTCATAATAATCAAGTTTGTTTTCTGATTTGCAGTGGAATTACTAATTTTATCTTTGACACTGGAGACAAGTATGATACCCTCTGTGATGTCTCTGAGGTTGAATAATATAGAATAAAAACAGATCTCCTTCAGAGGACATAAAAATCCTATGGTACTTTTAAAGCTTTTGAGAAATAAAAAATAAACACATACCCAGCCAATTGTCACTTGATTTCCAAATTAATCTCTCAGGATAATATTCCCTGTAGCTCACATATGACTAAATCCTTGCCTACTATGCTAAAGCATCCCCCTTAGCAACCAAAGCAAATTTAAAAAAAAAAAAAAATCCTGGGCATGAGAATGAACTTTGGAAGTGGAGGCAAAGCAGCCATACTATTAACAAAAGGGGTGATAAGTAGGCCGCAGAAGCTGTCTGGAGAAAAGCCATCTCCAGATGCAGTCATAAACTAAGCAGGGTCAGATTTAGCTGGCAAATAGGTGAATATTATATGAAAAATAATCCCTGACATTGCAAGAAGTAGGATTTTTGAGTCAGTTACTAAGAGTGCACTCCTTCTCCAAGCCATATCTCAGCTGAATTTCAGAGAGTTTCTGTGTTGCTGGAAGAGTGGGATTTGATGATATTTTGGTCCACACTTGGTACTGACTGATGACATTCTTAAACTATTTTATGTGAAAAAAGAAAAACAACAACAGAAATGGCAACTTTGGCAACTGTCTGGGCATCCTTCCTGCTTGTAACCTTGATCTCTGTCTCTGTTACGGGCTGCAGGAGAGCAGCAGGCTCTGATAAGCTGGTTTGGGTTTAGAACTCGCAAACCCAGTAGCAGCACAGGTGGTGTGTGAGCTCTTTAACTGCTGAGAGGTGAGTGTAGACTTGGTCCCTAGCTAATGTATACAGTAAAAGCATGCTTGTCCCTCACTGTGTTTGACTTTGGAGGTGGCTGTTGTTTTTCTTTTTTTTTTTTCTTTTTTCCTTTTTTTTCTTTGACCCCAGAAGACAAAAACTATCATTCTAGTATATCACTGGGGAATTCGAAAATACTCTCGGCAATCCAGCCAAATCCTTAGTATTTCTAGTCTTCCTCAAACTGTCCTTAATTACTTTTGTAGTCTTTCCACACAAGAGGCAGTCTCTGTGTTTGCATATAGAGCAGCAGAGGGAGACCTTGGTTTCATTTGAAGCATCTATCTGCCACGTCAACAGGCCTGCACAGTAAAATCCTGAATGGGGTCTGTATGTTTAGACTGATTTTGCTGGCAGGCATTTTAGTGGCATTTCACTGTCAGAGCATCTGTCTGCACAAGGATTTTAGTATAGTGTTCCCTTGGGAAGTGCTGGGTGGTTGTGT
Organism: Cariama cristata; assembly: GCF_000690535.1. NCBI lineage: Eukaryota > Metazoa > Chordata > Aves > Cariamiformes > Cariamidae > Cariama > Cariama cristata. The sequence continues at coordinate 11,645 of NW_009615648.1, read as the reverse complement.
CTGATGGCTTTGGTCATGAACCTGGAGTAGTATTAAAATGCCAGAAAATATAAGAGCACAGGATTTTTAATAACTTTGTTAGGGAAAAGCATTTATCTACATACCTATTGGTAGCCTGTGGGATTTAGTCCAGAAAGGAAGCTGGCATGGTGGTCACCAGCTTTGTGACCACCAGCACTATTGGTGGCTTAGCTTTGGGCTGTTTGCTTGGGGTAGTTGGCTTGCTGTTTTCTTGTGAGGAGTGGGGGATGTCTCACAGTCTTTTCCTCTCTTTGGCCTGCTTGTAACTTTTATCATGTTATGCACCAAAACACCTGATTGCAGTTACAGTATATGCTGTGTGACTACTTGTAAGGATATTTTATGTGATCCCATTATCACACTCTGAGAACAGTCTAACCCCGCATATACAGAAAGCAGCAAGTGTTTTTCATCACAGAAAGGCAATGTTCATTCCCTCAGTCCTGCTGCTGTAAGCTGTCACCAACGTCTACTTGTCTCAAAGATTTCATGTTCCAATCTGCACGGCTGCTGTAGTGAAATTGCAAATGGCTCATTAAGTCCATTGGGTTTTCTTTGATCTTTCTGACATTACTTAGATCACTAAGGAAACTCTGCAGCTAATAGATGCTAAGAAGTGCTGACCCTCGGTGAAATGCATTTTACCTCATTGTGAAAGGAATGGTTCCTTGATGGGTTAGTCCATCTCCTCTTCATTTGTAAGGTACAAAATGAGCACAGAGATTTAAACAAACCTGTCCAGATTTATTCACAAGGTGGCTTTCAAGCCGATAATGACGTTCTGTAATACAAAGACATTTAATACAAATTCAAGCAAATATGAACTCAGCAGGTATGACAACATCTATGTCTCTATGTTGTATTAGCACTTAGGTGTTCAAACCATTACCTTCAGGAGCATATGAGTAAGTAGATCTATAGGCACATCCTTGTCAATTTTTAAGCAATGAACTGGGCAGCCCTGGACTAACTAACATGCAGTCACTATACGTTTGGAAGTTTGACTTTTTAATAACCTGTAGCTGCTACGTGGTCCTGGAGTGGCAGATAGAAATTGTGTGTGGATAGAGATAGTAGAGTGTGGATAGAAATTGTCAAAAAACTCCTGTGAGCTATTAAAACCCTGTTGCACGTGCTGTATCATTCCAGATGGATTTGGGCAATTCTCAGCATCCTCCAAGGCCTTAGAGGGCTTTCAGTTGTAATCTAGAGGGAACGCATCCACACTCTCCCTAGAGGAGTCACCTGCATGTCTCTAACTTCTGCACTGGCGTCACAGATGGAGTGATGCACTTCACTCACAAGAGAGAAGTAGTGGTATGTTTAAAACAGCGATTTTAAATGTTTGATAATAAATGCAACAATGACTTGACAGGATTGCTGATTTACTATGTAGAGGACAGGGCCAGACTGTCAGGGAGACCCTCCCATAGAGTCATGAGGTTCAGAAAGAACCCCTTTGCTTTCTGAACTCCTTTTCAGAGAGGAGTCTAGGTGAAGCTGGATCCAGACTTAGTCCCAGACTTGGCCGATGGTTTATATCTAAAGTATAGTATGCGTACAATCAATCTTTTGTATCACTGTCATGAACATGGTTTTGGTTTAGCAGAAATTTAGGATATATTCATATTTTGCACAAGATTAGGATGTGTTATTCTTTACAGCACTTAGTCATTAGCCAATTTAACAGAGAGATTCAGTGGAATTTGCTACAATCCAAACAGAGACTTTGTTAAAGATTTGAGAATGGCATGGTCACCGGGAAACTTGCAGCAGTGTTGCATACACAGATGGAGGTTAAATCAGATAACACACAGACAGACAGACAGACAGACAAGCAGTTCTGAGTCAAATTGCACACACACATACACTCATGGAGGTTAACCTGTGATCAGTATTTCCCCTTTCATGAGTTTCATGAATTACTCACTTTACATGCCGGCATCTGTCAATGGACGGTCAGTGAACTCTGCAAAATCAGGCCTTTGAGTCCTCGCGAAATCATCAATGGATGATATGCCAATTCCTGCAGAATTTAGCCTGATAGGTGTCCCAGTTCAGGGGAGATACTGGGTCAAACAGCCCGCTGTGTTCCCCGACACTCAAAGGGCATCACTTTGGATCGCTGTTTATAGAGTCTTGAGATGATTGCCTTTTGGTCAGGATTTTCCATTGTGGCCAGAACTGGTCCTGAGTGATTCTGGTATACCATTCAGGCCGAAGGTGGCCCAGACGTGGCCAGGGAGCGCCTGACACCTCAGCCCCAGGCTACTGCACTTGTAGCCAAGATAAGAGCACAATAGGGGTTTATCCTGAGATCTGAGAGTGTCCAGGCTTGGACAGGGACAGCCTGACACCTCGGCCCAAGATAACAGCACAATGGGAGCATGCAAGTGGCTCAGGCAGGGGGCTGCACCACCGCAACTGTGTCTCCACTTGGATGGTAGGCTAACGAAACCTTAGCTACAGAAAGCCCCTGGGATCGGTTGTCAGAAGGTACACCAATCCTGCAATCAATTTTATTAAGTGCTGCCCCATGCTTATGAGCAAGCAGCCTTTGTGGACTGAATCAGCGGAGCCATGCAGGCTATAGCCAGAGCTGTGCTGGGGCAGAGCACGCAGGGGAAGCAGTAAGGGATCCTGGCACCCTGGTGCCACATTTGTACAAAAGAAATGACTGGAACAGGGAGAGTGGAAAAGGGCTTGTAAATAGGGAAGGCAGCCAGGCGAAAGGTCTGGGTGATGTATTGCCTGCTTTATAATAGGCTATAAAAATGCCCATGTTTTTCTTCTATTAAAACAGAGGTGATAAAGTTTGTTCCCTAGGAATTCAGTAACATCCGTGGGGTGCAATGCAAGTCTTTCGAAAGGAGCTTCTGTCGTTGTGAAATATGCTGGTTTGATATTATATAAAGCTTATTTTGATTTCTTTTGTTCTTAAAAACTGGAAATGTTTAGCCTCATTTTACTGATCTTTTCTCTACAACTTTACTCCTAGGCAAATGTTTCACAATTCCATTTTCTTCGAGGTTTGAATTTTTTTTTAATATGATATAAACTTCATATAGTCAGAGATTATAATAAGAGTTTATCTATAATTATAATGATAGAATAGCATGTATTGTCCTAGGCTGTACAGTTGTTCCAACATAGCACAGCATGTTATGGTAAAATGTCTTTCAGTATTCATCTCAGACACTAAGAAAAATAATAAAAGACATGTCGTTAAGACACTGAATGATCATACAATAGGATTTGACCTTTGGCAAGTTTTTAATGTAGCTGTTGATGTGAGATTTTTGTAACTGTTGTCCAGAATGCGTTATATCATAAAACAGTATTAAGAATGAAGGAGACTGAGCAGTCAGAGTGGAGTAGGAGCCATGATGACATGCAGGCACTTTCCCACTGAAAATTTTTTGTTTTCTGAGCTGTAGGACAAAGGAAGGGGAACCTTACCATTATTTGTTTCATAGCAGGTTATCAAAACCTGCTTAACTTTGTCTTTCAAACAGTGCCATGGTGCTCTCAATTGTGCTAGCAAACACTGTTGTGTAGTAAAGCCACAATTGTTGTCCAAAAAGATGGATTCATTACCTTGTATGCAATAAGCTGATCACACACAGAGATGAGATATTGATTTATTTGCAAAGTTGCGCACGTTCGGGTGCTAGGTGGTTTTCCATAAAGCTAGCACCACTGAGGTTCTGTGACAGTTTATATACATATTCTTATCATTAGCCCATAACCCTAGCACAGTCTCCAACACCAGGATTGGTCAGCTTATTTATGTATTGCTTATCAACATTTTTATACTGTGCATGCTCTTTTGGGGAGGGTCTCTAAGTGGGCCCGGGTGTTTGAGTTAAGGGGTGTGATTTTTTAGTATTATAATGAGCTAAGTTCACCTAAAGGACACACTTTGCCAAGCTTCTTGGGCAGTCAGCCCACTAAAGTTTTCTGGTTCCCTGGTTTCAGGTCTACCTGTTCCTTTTATCCTATTGTCTTGTGAAGAACCATTCTACTCAAATGATTTACATCAGTTCCTTATTTTTGTTAGAAATTACAACCATAAAGATTTTGACATCAGTTCCGTGACATCATAATGAAATCAGATCTTGGGTGATGGACACCTTAATTTTGTTGCTGGATGACGAAGGGGGACAGCCATGGACCTTTGTTCCCTTCCTACATGGATTTACATACCCTGAAGTCTGAAACTAGCTTCTCTCCTTTTCCAGTGAGACACGTTCAAATTAGAGCTCTGAAGCAATGCCATAATCCAAATAATTCCTGCAGGTATGGTAGTGTACTGTGCTGCCTCAGTAACTAGGAAGGGATTATTGTAGCCAGTGCATTCACTGCCTTGTTTCCCAGGGTTTGAGTGGATATTGCAAAGAAACTTGCCTCCTTGTTAGTAAGCTTTTTCTCAGAACTAAATTCATTACGGTTTGCCTTCGCTTTGCTGCTTACCAGAGGAAAGCAACAACAGAGCCATCCCTCAGTTTCCTGCTTTTAATTGAGGAAGACGCTGAAGCAGCGAGGACTCAGCTCCTCACTACCCTTCCCTGCTGTCTCAGCTGAGCCGTTGGCTGTGCAGGGCTCATGACTGCCATCCCTGCACCAGGAGCAGGATCTGCCTCTGCTCAGGACCACTGTTGTTGCATCCTTTCCTTGTCTGTCTTTTGCCATCTCTCTCTTCCCATGTACAATCTTTTTGTTTTCATTTCTTCCTCTGGGCTGTTGGAAGCAGTCAGCCCAGCAAATTTCATTTCTGTTTCAGCTGCATGTGCGGTGACGATTTGGATTTGGACAATTAAGATGAAATACTTAAATCTGACACCAGAACATTACCATCACCCTTTAAAGTTACCCCTGGGAGGAATTAGGGAAAGGGTGTTTCATACCCAGAGAGGCTGTTTCAGGCTGTCATCGGGTCCTAGACAGGCAGTCCTGAAGCTAATTTCTGGAAGGTCATCAGCGTACATGATTGTTGTCGAAGGCCGGTGCTGTTTCTCTGAAGACCATGAGCACACGGCATGGCAAGTGTCTACGCTCGGTTTGGTCCGTCTGTTAGGCATCCTTCTGCAGGAGGTAAAGGACAGGGCTCAGCCGAGAATGGTGAGTAGGGTCACCGCTATGGCACTGGAAATGAGAGCCGCGCTCTCGCCCTGCTGTCACACCAGGCACAGTAAGTTCTTCTGAGCCTGCTGCTAATCTCAGCTCAGAGAGTGTTCAGCTGATAATGATCTATCTCACCTAGTGAAATTTGCTGCTGGCTCCCTCTCTCCATCAGACAGCATTTCAGTGCTGTTACTGTCTGGCTGCGCTAGAGCAGAAGAGACATAACTCCAACTGAACGCTTTTCTCTTGGTGGAAATCTCCCTTGTTTGAGCTCTGCAGTCAGGAACATTTGTGGAAGTAGTAATCCATATAATGAACATCTGGGTTTTTTTTTACTTCTAAGCTATTTCTCATGAGAGTTATAGGTGGGCTGTTGCTTGGAAAAATATTTTCCAGCTCAGGCAGGTATTGACTTTATTCTGTAGTAACTGGAAATAATGCATAGGACGGACTGAGCACTGGGGGGGGGGACTTCTCTCCTGCTTACAGCCAGCATTGACTGTACCAGCTGTTGGGATGCCATTCAGAGGGACTTGGACAAGCTTGAGAAGTGGGCATGTAAACCTCATGAGGTTCAAAAAGGCCAAGTGCAAGGTCCTGCACATGGATCTGGGCAAGTCTGTTATCAGTACCGGCTGGGCAGTGAATGAATTGAGAGCAGCCCTGAGAAGGACTTGGAGGTGTTGGTTGACAAGAAATTCCATGTGCCCAGGCAATGTGCACTTGCAGCCCACAAAGCAAACTGTATCCTGGGCTGCATCAAGAGCAGCATGACCAGCAGGTCGAGGGAGGGGCTTCTGCCCCTCTACTCCACTCTGGTGAGACCCCCCCTGCATTACTGCCTTCAGCTCTGGGGTCCTCAGCACAAGAAGGACATGGACCTGTTGGAGCGACTCCAGAGGAGGGCCATAAAGATGATCAGAGGGCTGGAGCACCTCTCCTCTGAGGACAGGCTGAGAGAGTTGGGGTTGTTCAGCCTGGAGAACAGAAGGCTCTGGAGAGACCTTAGAGCAGCCTTCCAGTATTTAAAGGGGGCTTGTAAGAAAGATGGGACAGACTTTTTAGTAGGGCCTGTAGTGATAGGACAAGGAGTAATAGTTTTAAACTAGAGGAGGGCCGATTCAGAGGAGATATAGGGAAGAAATTTTTCACAATGAGGGTGGTGGAACACTGGAAGAGGTTGCCCGGAGAGGTGGTAGATGCCCCATCCCTGGAAACATTCAAGGTCAGGCTGGATGGGGCTCTAAGCAACCTGATCTAGTTGAAGATGTCCCTGCTCATTGCAGGGGGTTTGAACTAAATGACCTTTACAGGTCCCTTCTAACCCAAACCAATCTGTGATTCTGTGATTTTTATGACCTCTTTGTTGCGACGTGTCTCAGCCAAATATCTGTCCTGGCTTTACTCCAGGAGGATTTTAGTTTATTGTTGTTGCATCCTCTACAATCCCTTGATATATATTTGCAAGCTATATCATACATTTTTTAGTTTACCCTTTCCCTGGTGGTCTGTGATGTGGTTTGTTTCATTTGTGGTATAGCAACCCTAGTTCAGCAGTGTGGAATTCTCATTAAATAAAACATGAGATCAATTCAGAAGTTACCAGTATTACTGGAAACATGAGACTTCTCACAATGTCTGCCTATTTTTAGTGCTGACCAGAGCCAGTAAGAGCTCTCCAAATCATCAAAACGTTTTTGTTATTAAAGCTAATCTGAGATTGCATCAGTGGTATATTGGTTAATATTTTATTTCCTTTTCAAAGAGTTTGGGCTACAATTGTTAGTTTTGTTAGATGTGGCAGCAAGTGCATGCTTGTGTAAATTGTTTCAACCCAGAGATGACAAAACCATTTGTTCTTTTTCCCATTGGTGCAGCTTTTTATTGAAAACTGCAGATATCTTAAAGTCTGCTCTTTTTTTCAGGAGTGCATCTTTCAGTGTTTTTCTCCAGGGAGAAGTCTATTTTAGCAAAATGGATTATGTCAAAACGTTTCAATTTTGTACTTCTGTTAATTCTGTCTTGTGTTCAGATTTCTGTTACAATGTTAATTGCAATACTAAATGCTGGGTTTGTATTCATAGCTTTTAATTTTAGTATTCAGAAATAGGTCTTGAACTTTGTTTGATGGGAAAGGCCAAGATTTCGTATTTGCTTTCTAATTCAAAATCACATTTTAAAGTGCTGGAGTTTCTCACAGAACAGCAGTTCTTGGTGTTGGACTAGATCTTTTTAGTACCACAGTGGGTGTCTAGCAGTGAAGCACCCAGCCTTCAGTTGCCCCTCGATATCACTGTTGATCAAGTGACATTCTGCAGACAGTGTTGTACTTGTTCTCGCATTCCTTATGTTCATTTTAATTTTGCTTATGGGTACTCGAAATTACAGTTTTATCCATTAGCTATAGGGTGAATACCACTGGCAAAGCAAAGTAGCAGTATTATTAACAATAGTAATTCACCTGGTGTGCATGGTAATAAACACTGTAGGACAGAGTTCTTCAGGGAGATGCTATCGTCTAAGTAATACTGTGGCATGTCTCCAGGACCTTTACTTTTTTTCAGAAAAATTAAGTCAGAACCTGTTTTAATTTTTCTCCAAGAACTTTCAGCCTCATTATTTTGGCCACAAGGGACATGGCCTGACTGCCCTCTTTAAAATTTATAATGATTTGAAGTCCAGGCGGACAGCGTGATGGTAGATGTAGTCTAGAGTTAGTGATTTGGGACTATACAGTGTGGAAGAACCTGACTCAGTTTTATGACTGATCTGAATTTTGCTGTCCGTCATGTTGTGTTGCCATTGATTGCATCATCTAGACATTTCAAGATTGTTGGCTATAAGGTTGAGTTAAAAGAAAAGATGACTATTAGCATTTGATTACAAAATTGGCCAGTAATAATGTTAAAAAGGATGGCTCAGCAGAAATATCTACCAGAGTGAAACAAGCAGATTTTATTCCTTCCAGTGGATTCCTTTGCACAGTGCCGTAAGTAAACTATCACTGCTACCCTAAAGATAGGCCCTTGTGAGTTGGTTAAAATTACTGTATTAAGCCTGCTTATCTGCATGTTAAGTTCTGCCATATTCAGTGTGAGGCTTGGAAGTTAGTTTTTCATCCAGTGTTTGAATTGCCTAGATTCCTCCTGGAGCGTTCTTTGTGAATGCTGATACCACTGGGGAAGATGTTTTATAAAAGCTGTAAGAAGTGAATACATTGAAGTGGAGAGGAGAGTGATCTGTGTAATCTCCATAGCAGAATTGCTGAAGGACTAGCATAAGCATTGCACACATGAGAGCAGACCTGTGAAACCAGTGGTTTAGAGTGGAGAGCAGTAAACATAACACTCGTATCAAAAAATGGCAGGGAAATGGTCTGAACCGCCGGGTTTCAGGAGAAGGCAAGACTGAAGAGCTTAACTGGAAAGAAGTGATAATTAAAGATACAGAGGTTAATGGAAATCATGATAAATGTTGGTGAGGTTTTGCCAAAGGTAGATGGTGTCAAATGATGTTGATTTGTTTTTGTAACTTACTCTATGGAAATTTTACAGGAAAATTTTGGGATTTCAGTAATGTAGCTGGTAAAGTATTAAGTAGAATATTATCAACCAAAATGGAATTTGGGAATTGGAAATGGATTTGAGACTGGTTGGAAGTGCCCAACTGAAGAGAAGGTAATGGTAGCGTTCCCCAAAGAGTCTGGTTCAGCTGTAGGGGGCTGCTGATGGAGTTTGCTGGTAAGGCAAAGTAAGAGGCTACCATCATAACAGAGGAAAGCTGGGGGATAACATACAGCAAGTACTGGATGCCTGCAGTGTTTAGAAATGAGCTGAAACTCAGTGGTGTAAAATGCAAGGTCATAATGATGGGAGCACACTCTGGTTAGGTGGGATCTCACCAGCTGGGGAAGCCAGGCAAGGCAGATGCTGGAGTATCACCTGTGGCTGGCTAAGGCTGAGCCCTCAGTGGAAGGCATCTGGGAAGAAGAGCAGTATCCTCTTGATATGCACTGAGGCATTTCCAGCATACACAGAAAGGTGGTAATATTACTGCCAAGGTGCGGGAAGGATATCTTTCTGGATATCCTGTGCAATTGGGATCATGTGTGTTCTGGGGAGTAGATTAAAATTGGAACAGATGCCGAGAGGGACTACTAGCTAGGATAATCAGCGAATGGATAGCTGAAGACATCGGGAGAGCTTGTCTTGTTTATCCTAGCATAATGAAGCCTGAGAGGTTGTGTGATTACTGTCTGTAAATATCACAGGGGAATAAATACCATGGAGGGAAAGGAACAGTTTAGGCAAAAGGCCAGTGTTCTCCAAAGAGCAACAGTTCCACATTAACTAAATAAATTTCACCTAGAAGTGAGAGAAGGGCTCCCTGCCATCAGAGCAATGAAGTTTTCCAACAGTCTTACAGCCTGAAAAGCGGGAGTGAGAAAGCTGACTCCTTTTAAAATGAGCTCTGTCAGTTTTTGAAAGAGGAACGGAGATCGTTAGCAGGTTCCTCCCAGGCCCCCTTCTATGGGAGGACTGCACAGCTGCTAACCCACCTTTCCAAAGGCAGCTGCGCACGGTCTGCATTTCTCTCCCTGCTGGGTTGCTTGTGGGAGCCCTGGGAGCAATCTGGTCTCAAGGCGTGTGAGAAGCCGCTGCCCGGTGATGGGGAAGCAGGTGCCCGTGCTGTATTTGTTCATAACCCCACTGGTTAGTTAGGAGTCGGAGAAGTCTGTGTTAAGGGGACAAATCCTCCTGACGTAGGACCACCTTGGCAGGAAGGTAGCCTGGTGATGGTGTCACCTCCAGCTGTAGCCAGAACAAACATTTCTCACTGAGAAAGAGCAGTGGCTATTCTGTAATGTCTCCTGGGTACTGTATTTGGCATAATTATAACTGATATGATACAGGGTTTATCACATGAATATGTTGGGCTTGTTAATACTGGGTTGTGAGGAAAGCAAGTGGAAGGAATGGGGAATAGCTCAGGGAAGGCTCCTCCTGGTAAATGATTCACAGCAATGCCCAGGATGCTGTTTAGGACGATGTTGCCTCTGGGATCCAGCTGATTAACAAAGCTGGTTTAGCTGTATGAGGCCAGAGCTAGAAGCCAGAAAATATATAAAGGATAATAAGCAGCTTAGTCTCCCTCTCTGGTGAGATGAAGCAGTTGTTGTGGAGGAGGTAGTGGGTGTGTGACGACCCTAGACCCCCGCAGCCTGCGATCCGGGCGCTGGGTTGGGGTGCTGGGTGGCAAAACCCTGGCTGGCAATGACAGCAGTGTGATAAGGGTCCTCGGTGCTGTGTATCTATTTGATACAGACCTTGCGAGGGAAACGATAAAACTAGCTTGGCACATAAAGTCTTGTTGGAGAAAGGAGTGGAGGAAGTTCAGTCCATGTAAAAAGGCAGTTGCTAATATAGTCAAAGGAAACGACAGCAGGAAGCAGAAGAGATGATACCTCAGATGGAAGAAGGTACAGCAGGGAGGAATTTTGGTGCCAAACAGAAATTTGGTGTAAAAACAGATTTGTGAGCACCATTGGTACTATTTGTGAAATTGAGTCAAACTTGATGACTAATTGTATTTGAGGAAAATATGTAGGAAAACATTTCATCTTGATATTTTCTGATGTAATGTTTTAGAAATATTGAAGTGTTTTGACAGTTTTGAAATAACTTTCTTTTGAAATGACACCTAATTTTAAAATATTTAAATTCTAAAAGACCAAAAAGTAAGAGAAGAATGTTTAATTGGCTATGTTGAACATTAACTAGACATTTAGGGTTTTTAATTAACTGAAAAGCTGTATGTTCCTATATAATTTTGTCCCCCACCATCTCATTTCCTGACTTGTTTTAATCACAACATCATTCAAATCAGAGCTGTAATTATGCCCCATTTCTATTACTTGGATGTGCAGCCTGAGGCTCCTACTATATTCTCCGCTTATTCTTGCTGTCCAGATAGCAGTAGTGATGAAAAATGGCTATTTCCCTGTACCTTTTTTCAAAGGCAATTATTTTTGTCACAATTTTCCATTTAAATTTTGTTGGGTGGATTGCTTCATTGTAATCTACTCACTGATGTTTCACAAATGAAGCAGATTTCCACCTTCTCTGGAGAATCAAAAAGCATTAAATTACTGGGAATGCTGCAAGATCCATCTCTACTGCAACTTTCTCTGATTTTTGTATGGTTATTTACCTTGCATTTTTCAACATTATATTCAGTATGAATTATTCTATGGTATATTTGTCTGAATAATGTTGTTGTGGCATTGTCACGACCTGAAAGGAGCTCTTTAGGACAACCTCCCTCCCCTTGGGACCAACGACCAAGTTCGTAATTCCCTTGGACTGAATTAAGGTGAAATGACACCAGCCAACCAGTTTTATGATTTATTAATACAAAACACAAGGTGTGCAGGTAGATACAATAACTCAATGGCAACTACTCAACTGGATCATGTAAGTGGATAAACAAGTCCTGTGCTG
>NW_009615647.1:0-49816 GCF_000690535.1 Cariama cristata | reverse complement strand
GGTCTTTTTCCGCTTGACCACCTTCTAACAACTCCTCCCTCAGCCGGTAACACTGTGTGGGGTTGTTGTGCCCCAAGTGCAGGACCCGGCACTTGTTCTTGTTGAACCTCATGCCGCTGGTCTCAGCCTGTCGATCCAGCCTGTCCAGATCCCTCTGTAGAGCCTTCCTACCCTCAAGCAGATCAACACTCCCACCCAACATGGTGTTGTCTGCAAACTGACTGAGGGTGCACTCGATCCCCTCGTCCAGATCATCGATAAAGATATTAAAGAGAACTGGCCCCAGAACTGAGCCCCGGGGAACACCGCTAGTGACCAGGCGCCAACTGGATTTGACTGCATCGAACACAACTCTCTGGGCCCGGCCATCCAGCCAGTTTTTCACCCATCAAAGAGTCCACCTATCTAAGTCACGAGCAGCCTATTTTTTAAAAGGAGATCACTTGTTTACAATGAATCAGAGAGTGAAAAAAGCTATATAACATCTCCCTTTGCAATGATTTTACTTTCAAAGAACTGCTTTTGAGCATGCAAAAAAAGTGCACCTACAAGTGTGGAAGAATTAATGAAAGAAAAAACAATAAGGAGAAAATTGTGAAGCATTGCTCTTGTAGGTGAATGTCAATGGGGCTGAGGGGTTGAATTGCAATAGGATACAGTTTGCTGAAATAAATCAAGAGTCTGCATGGCAAGGTTAAGAATAAAGTAATATTTTTACCTCAGCTATTCTCTGAAGATCTGTGCTGTCCTTTCTGCTGCTAGACCATAATGGAAAATTCGACCTTTCAGCATCCTTTTCTCTAAATTTTTCGTGATAAATATTTCATTTTAATACATGAAACTGAGTTCAATATCATATTCTCAATTTTCAAGAGACAGATTAGTACCACTGGCCATGCTTTCCAGTGCATGTCGAGGCTCTCATGCCCTGGTCTTTCAAAGGGAGATGAACTAACATTCACAACTGAAGTAAACTTCCTGAAAAAAAAAGAAAGAAAAAAAGCAAAAAAGGATGGTGAAGTGGCAGCATCTGGGCAAATGAGGGAAGGCTGTGAATCAGGAACTCGTGGCTCCTAATTACTGGTTGCGCTGCTGGTTTGATTTGAAACCTTGGGCAAGCGACACTATTTCTGCCTCAGCTACTCCACCTCTGCAACGTGAAATACAGCTGTACTCTTCAAAGAGTGCTTGCGAGTTTCTATTTCTGAGTTTATTCGGGTCTTCCTTGCCAAAGTGGCTGTGACAGGCCCACTGAAAGTGGCGCTGAGATGGAGTGGAGTGGGCAAGGCTCGTGGAAGGGCTGTGTGTCCGTCCCCCCATTCCCGTCCCCCTGCTCGCCGCCCGCGCTCCGGCCAGGGCAGCGGCAGCCCCCACAGCCTCAGACCGCTCATGCCCTTACACCTCCCCTCATCTCTGCCTGCCCCTCGCCGGCTTGCAGGCTCATATATATAATGACTGCGATGTGATGGTTATAAAATATAATACACAGCAACTATTAGTTATGACCTGTTTTCATTTTTGTGCCCTAGATCCCCAAACACACATTCTAGGCATCCTAGCATACTGTGACAGCTCCTTCAAAACCAGTAGGGACAGAAACTTAAATCCTGTTAAATTATTTCAGATACAGAATTTTATTTCGCCCATATGATGCTATTTATGGGTCAGAATAGCTAGATGGAGAATTTCAAATGTATAGGAAGAGATGCTCCCAGTAATAAAAGACATTGCAATTCAAAGACCAGATTCAGCACGCTGAGACCAAAATCTGTTGGCAGTTGCCAAGGCTTCAGCAACACTTGGAGAATAAGAAGTCACGTGCAAAACAAACAAAAGAATGACACAAGGGAAACAACTTGCTTTTCATTTAAATTGAAGTAATTTTAAGACAAGGTGGTAACACAAGCATTAAAAAAATTGTTGCTATTCACCCAATCCATATTTTACTACAAAAGCTAGCTGTTTTCCTTTGACTAGGCTATCTGCATAGAATCATTTGAGTTTAATTTTTTTCTTTTATCTGCTATCATAATTTCAGTTTGCACTGAAGTCGATGATGAGAGAGATTTTCAGCGCACTTAAAGCTAACGGTATTATTCCTACAGCAAAAATAACGGGAAGAAATCTGACTTGAGAATGTATTCAAATACAGTACAAAAATATATGTGTTACCTCTAAAAATCAGTAGGCCCAGCGCTACAGAATAACAACCTCATATTTCACTGTCCTGTGAGAGAGATCTTTTGAAGGGGGTGGTTGGAAAATAGGCAAACATAAATTTATTGAGTTAGCTTCTATTTGCATGTAAGAATCACTCACATTTAGACGATATTTAATATAATTATTATATATGCTTTTGTTAGTCCTATAGTACGGCACCATCCTGCTCAAGGCAATATCTAAATTCTGTTTCCATGGCATCATTTACCTTCCCGTGCCTCTTGTTCTGTGTGCATTACTAGAAAATGGTGAGAAATGTTGCATTAATGTACCAACACTGAACTATCATCCCAAGTGTGGGAAGGTGGAAACAGAGCAACATGAACCTTGTTTCTTGATTTCTTGGATCGGTGTTTGTTTGTGGGGTTTCTTCCTTCATCTGTAACCAAATCGCTACATTTTATTCACAGTACCGTAACACTCTTCCAGTCCACGCGTATCATGCTGGATTCAAAGGAAAAGCCTGTAAGTTATATAGATGAGAAGTACTATCTACAAGCTGTAAGTACACTAATAGATTAAAGAATGCCCAGAAACATTCCCAGGCTCTGGTGTGTAGTCAGATACACGGATAACCTGTTAGATTGGTCTGTGACATGGTTTTTTTTGCCTGTGCCACCTAACAAAAAAAAGAAAAAAAAAGTCCTAAAGCATTTCCAGCAGCGGTGTGGGATCAGAACCTTGCAGGGAGATGAGCCGATCTCCGCCATTCCCAACGGACACTTGGCATGCTAGGATTCATGCACACCGGCGAGTTTTGGAGGCTGACGAATTTACTAACAAAAGGTAGGTCAGACCATGCCAGATGGCTTCACCGCCCAGCACCATTCCCGGGCATGTTTAGTTTACGTACATAGATGTAGCTACAATATCCACCCCACGCTGGAATGTTAAGGGCATCAATATAAAGGCATAAAACTTGTAAACACCTGGCTATTATTAGTGATTCTTTTGTAAGATGTTATGGGTGAGATTTAATTCCTTACTAACTATGCACTTAATGAGGGTGTTTACATGGGTGCCAGGCATCTGAACTGCCATATACTCAAAGACTTATTTAATCAGTCAACCGAGTCTGTGCTGTGAGCTGAGGGTCCACTGATGAGACCTTCAGTGATTATAATGGGAACTCAGACACCTGGTTTGCCTGTAGACCCCTATATTTGACATTTTAATCCTGAACTGAGTTCTGCCCGACACATCTGTGCTTGCCAGCATTACCTAGGGTCATTCTAAACTTACGGACGCTAGAAAAAGAGAGTGATTTTCTTGATTTCAAAATTATATGTGAAGCTAAGAACTGAATGATAAATCAAGAAAGCACAGGTTTAGTTTACACACGAAATCTCATTCCTTCTTCTCTGCTTTAGCATCTTGGCTACCTTTAAGGCCAGGCAGCTTGGGGGGCATAGCTGAGCTTAGGGGTGTCTCATTTAAAACTGGGACTGGAGCATATTCCTGTTCCCACTGATGTACGGGAACAAACGCGTGGGGAAAGCAGGTCCCTCTAGCACAGAGATTGATGGAGCATCCACAACAGAGGCCTGGGAAGTGCTCGAAATATTCCGTGGATATCCTCTATGTGTCTCACTCTCCCTTTTCGTGAGGATGGAAACTGTTGTTTCTCTTTTCCACCCTTTCCATTTCAAATTCCTTCCTGGTCGCTAGGAAGGTAACTTGAGGAACACAGAACTCATTCACTGACAGTAGCCAGGAAGAACTTGGAGTTCTTCCTTTTCCTCTTCTCTGTTTCCTCCACCCTCCTTTCCATCCCATCCACATCTTCCCCAAACTTCCTATTGGGAGAAATTTATTTCTGATGCATCATTTTATTTAATACATAATAATTGCAGTAATTTTTTAAATTCAATGTGTGAAAGCTAGCTACTTGTTACTATCAAACTGCTAAAATGCTCTTAGCCGGTATTTCTTTGATGACTATCACCCGAAGCATTTAAAAGATTTATATACGAGAAGGATGTGTTTCATCAGTAAAACCAGCTGACTTCATATTTTTAACAAAGGCCCAGCTTACATCGTCTGATTTTCATTTCCCTTGAATTGCAAGTTAATTTACTGCTCAAATGATTTTGTAATTCCTAAAATGATATTATTACAAGTGTCTGACTGTGACTGGGCAAATAGTGGCACCCTGACCTATTTGTAATACTTTTCAAATATATTGTAATGTGTGATCTCTATAGGCTATGTAGCAATAAAAAAATGACAAAAAGAATAAAATATTCCCAGTGCACACTCTTCCAGTTACTCTACCAGTAAATGGTCTAGAGGGTTAGCATATTCATAAATACATATATTTTATGCAATTTAGTGACAGGAGTGCATGATTATCACATTGACAGCTTCCCTCATAATATATTTGCCTTCGGCAGTTTTTGCTTTCTATAACGAGAATCCTGGCCATTTTATTACGTTTGGCAAAAAGCACTTAGACAATATTCAGAGCCCGGAGAACAACATAAGATAAATACTCTACCATTAATGGTGTCGCCTCTCCCCACTACATTTATAAGAACTCAGCTGTGCTACAGCTGTTGCCAAACTATTGCTAAAGAAATCAAGCCGTTCTCCTGCTCCCCTCCCAACCTTCATTTATTAGATTTTCTTTTTACTTTTCACAAAAAATAATGTTTTGGCATGTGAAAAACATTATTAACATGGAGATAAAGGCAATTTGTACTAAATTAGATACTGTTCCAAAATGCATCCTCCAATTCTTTCTTTGGTTTTCCTTCTCGCCTTTTCTTCTCTAATTGAAATACAAGACTGAAAGCTGCGGAGATGAAAAGGATCTCAGAAACTTTCTGTGTGACAGCATCCTTTTCTACAGGCATTAATTACTATCTGCTTCATCTCTCTGCACAACTGTACATACACTTGTGTTACTCTCATGAAATTCACGTTTGCTCATAATCGACTATGGTCTGAAAAGAAATACGGTTCACATCCTTGTTCTGGCACTAGTACAGATATGAGATATCAGAATTTAAGCAATCATTTTGACAAAGACTGCCTATTTCAAGCTTAGAGAACTCACTTTCAGGGCTACATTTACAAGGGGATCGAGACTCTCAAATCTGGTCTGACTACACACATATATACTATAAATGCCGTCTCTCTATCTAAGCAGGATGTATCCATCTTTCTACCTAAGTAGGAGTCCAAAGATTCAGATCTCAGATCTGCACCATGTTACTAGCTCTAATATTCCCTCAGAACCAAACATTTTGTCACTAATTTGTTCATCTTGAACATACTGTACTAGGCGGTGAGTAGGAAGCACCTAAACCCCCTCAGGAAACACAAGGCAGGCATTTTTTCACCTATTTAATCTACTCCCTCAATCTCTATTTCTAATGTTCTGCACTGAGCAGCCCTCTCAAGATATCTATAAAGTTTCCTATCTTAACATGTAAACACACTAAATATTACCCAACAATTATTGTTCAGTGAACCAAGAAATAAACACTGATTATAATAACACCTCACTCTAACATGTACCTCTCTCCATCAGCACAGCTCGGATTTCTTGATGGACTTATCAGTGTCATTATTCCTAATTCATGAATCGGGAAACAGTAAAGTAAGGGTTTTTTTGCCAGAAGTCATGCAACAGGCTACTTTAATAACTAGGTCTCCTGAATCCCTGGTTAACGCACTATTTAGATAGGCTACGAACACAAAAGAACTGTTAAAGACAGAAGCAATGAGCCAGTTGCTCTTCATAGACTCATAAACAATCCCTAGTTATTTCTCTGTTTCAACAGGCAAATCACACAAAAGGATTTCCTCTTGCTCTTTTACGCCAAGTGCAAACCTGAGATTTGGGATGCTTTCCAGTGAGATGAAAAAGCAGCAGAGGGAAACTCAGTTAAGGTAATTCGGTTTCCCAAATCCCTTTCACATCCCACCTGAGACACACAGTATTCAGGCTTTTGTAGGAAAACCAGAGACAGTTGCGCTCAAGAAGTGTCTGCGTCTCACTCGCGTTTCCACCACAACAATTTGGCTCATTCAACGTCTGAATAGTTATTTATAAGCAGACATGTGTTCGCTTGTCCATCCTGCATAGCTTATGTTTGTACGATATGAAAAGCAATTAGCACGGTGATGAGTCTGAGCTAATAAGCCCATTGCGAGGGAGGGTCTATTAGCACAGGGTCAGCATGCTGTTAGCCGTGTTCAAATAGCTTTCCTTCGCCCTGGAGCAGGACAGAGCAATCCTGTGTACATCTAGAAAAGAGCCTTTTAGATCCAGAACCAACAACTGGCTCCCTCAGCTTCACACAAAGTTTCTGATTATGTGGCAGTCAGCAACAGCTCCTCCAAGCCGGTGTTTCCAGATGTTTTGCTGCAGCTGCAAAACACTGAGCACAGAGTAAACAGGTGTATTGAGTGAGTCACACAAAGCTGGAGTCTACAAAGGCTGCTCTCCAACCAGTACTTACAAAACTACTTTAAAGGTGGCTCAGGATGTGTACGGGATTTGCAGAGGCATTAGAATAGTACAGACATACAAAGTAAGTCTCATTCTGAACATTTATTATCTGGATACAGCATCCCAATGACAACTTCAATATGTCACTTCAAATTAAAACACCCATTACGGCCATTACCAGGAACCATATGAGGATAATACACATAAACTATGTCTTGAAGGCTCCAATCCACCTTTGGACATAAAAACACAGCTCTTGCTGAAGTCAGGGAGCTGCATATGGTCCTTACACTAATCAAAGGAAAAGTTTCCACACCTTGAGCCTGCTATTGTACACATCTCTAAAGCTCCACCCTGATTACGTGTTATCTATTTTCTGTCCCCCCAAGAAATTACGTTACAAAAACTGTCTAGAATTATGCTATAGCACCGAGCTGCCCTAGCCAGCCTGTAAAATACACAGCCTAAATAAGCCTGAAATAGCGCAGCTTTCTAAAAAGTCTGTGTTAAGAATGACCTATGTACCTGATTACATGTAGAAAAGTAACACACAGTTATGAGCTGAAACTATGAAGATACACGTCTGAATAGCCCTCAGCGATAACGGGAAGACATTCAAGTGCTGCCTCCAGCTGTTCCCTCTGCTGTCCCAAGCAGGCTGCCACTTCTCCTGAGGCTGCAGGAGTCCCACCAAGGGAGAAAAGACCTCGACCGACTCGAAGTGCCACACATCATCTAGCAGAGAGCATCTCCCACACAAGGCATGGTAGAAGAGCAAAGCTGTTCAATGTTTGCCAATAAGAAATGGTCTATAGAGAATTTGCAGCTATGAGGACGTTCCTCTGAATTGAGAAAAAGAAAAATTCCAAAGCAGCTGCTGGACAATGGGATCAGTAAAGTGATGTTTCTGACTACTCTCCTCATGACATCTTTTTTTCCCCTTTTTTCCCCCTCCCTTCTCCCAACCATACATGCACATATTTATACTCCCTTAATAAATTCAATTGACTAAGTCCACTGAATTTTATATATTCAGTAGAAAAAAAATGACCCAAAACTGTTTCTGAACAGTTAATCAGGAAGTCTAGCTAGCCAGCCTCTTCTTCCTCAGAAATAATATTTTTGAAATGAGGCTTGGGTCTTAATTTTAATCTTCATTGGAGCAAAATCAAGACATTTCAAAATTTTTCAGGAGGAATATGAAATGTAATCACTGTTAATAAAGAACAGCCAAAAGGCAAATGGTCAGATTCCCCGCTTGGTGCCTACACGCTGCGTGTTTTGATGCGAGGACTTGACTCTACATCTCTCAATGACAGCTGTGTACCCTAACCACCAGGCTAATCTTATTTTCTCTCCAGTTGGAGCTGTTCCATCTTGTTGAAATAATTAAGTATCCAGTGACCCATGAAGAGTGTGTCTCTCTAATCCAGTGACTAGGGCATTCGCTTGGCAAATTGACCCGTTGATCTGATAAGAAAGTATTCTGCAAAGACATTTATAGTCAATTCATCCCGAACAAAAAAGGAGAAAGTTTTTTTTTTCTTCATCCCTGCATTAATTCTCTCAATAGCCACCTATCTCTTGATCCAGCACCGGTTGCTGGTTGCCACAGTGCTGGTAAGTTAGCAATTCTCTATGTAGCACATTTGCAAAGTGTAACAAAATGTTTGCCTAATATAAAATGGGCTTAACATTTTATATATAACATAAAATGGATTTAAAGCAGTTACTTCTGAAAATCTTGTTATGATTGGGTTTGGAAATGGGCTCAGGAAGAGTGCATATATATACAGTTGCAAAGTGCGCACTTTCTACACTTATATACGCTTGCTCGGTGTATACTTATAAAGTCTGTATATAGAGTTTCCATCCCTCACATGCTACCAAGTACCAAAAAACTAACCTTGAGAAGTATGTAGAATGTTTTAGCAGAGAAACCCAGTAGACCCGGAGGGCCTCCATATGGTGGAGTTGTGGGTCATGAAATTTGTCCTCTGCTCCTGCAGGAGGCATGACCGTATTTAATCATGATATATGAACTTTATTAAGCAGGAAAAAATACCACAAACACTATAAGAATCACATCTCTGCAGTAAGACAAAAAGTTTGCTAGAGGACTGCCAACCTGTTCCTAGCCAAATCAACGCGCTGAATGAAGAGCAAACCTGGCCCTTAGAGCTGCTCGCTCTGCCAGCCCCGCTTAAACATCTGCTCAAAGTGCGAAACCGTAAAAGAAGCACAGCCCATATTGATGCCATCATGATGTCTACCTGTTCCCAACACGTTTATCTGAAAACTCGTAAAGAGGATTGGGGCAGGCATGTGAATATTGTTCCACTTTCCTCCGTAGGATTTAACCGCTGGCGCACTCGCTGGGATGTGCCGAAGCCTTCCCAACTGGCCTCTCACCAGGCAACACCCGGCCATGTTTCGGGGTCCTTCCTCCGGGGCATTTTGGATGAGATAGCACTGTCCTGAGAAGGGACAGGTTGGCCACTTACTGTGGCCCATTTTATTTCCTAAAAGGGATTTGGTGAAAGAGGTTCAGTAGGTACAACTGGCAACTTTTGCAGGACTGAATGCAGTTCAGGCATCCATGTTACTTGTTGCCACCAGCCTGCTTTAGTACCTGGCTATTGTGGTTTGGCTTCAAGCACAGCTACGTGTGTCTGGGGGAAGAACCGCTGCGGTGACCTGGTGCTGACAGCTCTGGAAAGACGGCGGGGCGTCCTGCCCTTCCTTCCTCCTGCCTTCCCGCCCAGCCGCCTGCAGCGGTGGGAGGCCACTGCTGGGAAGAAAGGGTCTGCATCACCCAGGCTTTGGTTCTCCCGTGAGCCACCCATCTCCCGTCTCCCATGCCACAGTGAGGACAAACTAGAACGTGCGACAGAACATCCCCAAACCACGTTAAAAAATGCAGCCCTAAAGAGTCTAGAGAAACTCCATGCCTGACAGCCTGGGAAGATTTTATAAACCTCTCCTTATTATTTTTCCCCGTGCCGGTTGCTGGTTTATTTTCCAATGTGCAGTTGGTCGGGAAGCAGCACGAGGTTCAAGCAATGCAGCGGTTGCCATGGAGAGAAGCTCGAGTTTGCACTTTATTTATTTCATTTATTTCTGAATGGCGGTATGCTGCAGCATGTAAAATCTGCACGATTTTACTAGTATACCTGATACCACGAACCTGGGGCTGTATTTAAGCATAGCCTGTCTTTTGAAAAGCACAGTAAAAAGCTGAGCCTCATTTGCAGCTGATTCTCTTTCTTTTTTGGGATTCGATTTCCCTGGAGACTCATGTCTGAAATGTCCACTGAAGCAGAATTAACACTTACCTCAATCAAATCACAATTTTTTTACCTGATCCAAAGACACCTTATGTCAGTGCTGTCAAATATGCAATTTCAATGAGACTTTTGGGAGTGAGTGGAGCATGGTCTTTTAATCCCTGTTTTATTTATTTATATAGCAACTAGAATCACACAGAATCCTTCCTGCCGCCATGCAAAGGACAGAATTTGCAGGGCAACATTTACAATTAATTAGCAATGAAAGATGCTACTGAATTTTATCCTTCAGCGTTACGGTAAATCTTGTCATGCTAAAGCAACACAGGAGGAACGTACAAATATGCGAAGGTCACTTTCTTTTTAGACTCACTACATCTAATGACACCAAAGCAGTGTGCAATTGGTAGTTAAAAAAACACGTATGGGGTAATGAATCTCTTTGTCCTTCTTTCATCTCCTCCCCCCAAGTTTTTGAAGCTTTTAAAATGGTCACGGTTTGAAACGAAAACCCACAGGAAGAGTGAGTCTTTATTTATACCACTGTCATTAAACAAAAAGGGTAGAAAGACAAAGTAATATTTTTTAATTACGTGGATTATGAGTGAGCTGAGGATGTGGACATGGGAGGCAGACTTTGATCTGTCTGGATATTATAATTTGCACTCTTGTATATAGAAAACAAATGTAGCTTTTCTATATCTAGTCCTTCACAAAAAGAAGTTAAATGAAAACATTTACAGGAACATCGTACACTGGGTGTAAGCAGAGATCTTAAACCTCTGCCTCTGTCATTTGGCAGACTCAACTACTGTACCTTATCCCAGCGCTCTGTGCATTCCCTGTTGCCTGGGAAAACAGGCACGCAAAACAGCCACAGAAGCTCTGCAGGCCGAGCACTATGTCTTTATTCTTATTTTCCACCCATTGTACACTGCCAAGTTGCTTTGACAGTGCTAGCTATCTTTTAATTGGTTTGGTAGGTATTGTACAGTTTAGTCATACGCACTGATGATTAATTAAGCCAGCTCATATCTGTATTTAAATTCAAATCTAAGGAACAGTATTAAATTTTGTCCTTCTCTACAAGATGAAATAGAGGGACAATCAAAGGATAAAATAATAGAAAAAGATCTTTTTCTTAGTTATAAAGGGATGGAAATTAATAGATTGGCTCTGATGGACGACTTTGCACTCTGAGAGTTATTTAACGATCCGCACACTTGAACTGTATTATAGAATTAATTTCGAAGCAATACCTTTCATTTGCACAATGTATGTATTTGAATTATGTCAAAGAAGTAATATCAAGCCTTCATTGCTATGAGATCCTTACCTAAGAAGGTCATATGGCTTGCTGTCCTTGCGTGGGAGAGTAGGCCAATAATTCAGCACTAGAAACGTTAACATGGAACTTTCCAGAAATCTGCATAGGAGTCTTACAGGACTGAAGTAAGCATGTACCAGAAAAAAGTCCCTGAAAGTCGACAAAATGTCAGTTGTAACGATATTGGAGACTGCAAAAGGAAAGGAAAACACTTAACGCATCTGAATGTTTTATTATACTGTCTGTCACTTGGTGTGACCTGGAATTTAGAAATCAGATACTAGACTCAGGCAGCTTTAAATCTGGACATCAGTAGAATCAGCTGCTTAGAGAGGTCTACTAATTATCCACCATCTTCTGCTCTTTACTGATAGCTTCTTGGTTGGGCAGAAAATTCCCTTCATGGTAACATGGCAATGTTTTTGAAAAGTTACTGCTGGAGAACTAGACTGCTGAATCCTTCCTGAGCTCTACCACCACCTAAAACTCACAAGCCAGGCAGCTGATTTCTGTTTGAACTTTCACCAGGGCCGGATCTTTTAGAGACCCTCACGACATCATGCATCACCAGCACAAAGCCCTGGCACGCAACAGGCAGGAATCTTCATCCTGAGCTGGTGGGCAGCACCCTTCCGTGCTCTTTCCACTCCCGCTCTCAATCCCCCAACACGTGCCCTTCCCTGATCGCCTCCCGCTCCGGCGGCAGGCACGGAGATCTGGAAGGTGACCCCCACCAGCTGTGGGGCAGAGCCAGCCGGTCTCCTCTCGGGGACTGCCATCGGAGAGCCTGTCCCTACATTTAGTGGCATTCAGGATATTAACAGTAAAAATCACCACCCCATGAAACAGCCCTAGCTTCAGTCTTCATTATTTACTTTAACCTTTCAGAAGTAGAGCCTAACATTTGATTTCTCTACGCTACGCTTACAAAGCCCAGCAGTGTGCAACCAGCTGCAAAACACAGTTAACTGGTTGAAGTTGCAAACAGGAGGTTTCTAGGCTTTCCCCATACAAGATGCTACAGCAGGTGACACGTCAGCTTAAAAGAACATCAGTAGACTCGAACAGATTTATTTTTTTATGTGTGGTGTCTTTTTTTCCCTTCTCCCTGTTACCAGAGCGGCATCCACCTGGGCCTGCAGAAGTAGACCGCCTTGCCGAAGCCTGTGCTGTTACAGACAAGCAACTTGAAAAGGGTTAAATACATCAGCCACTCTGTTCAAGAAAGGAACAGGAGTGAAAAATGCAACTCCTTAGACCAACCTATCCTCCGGGCAAAACACTCATATCAATCATTAAGGAAAACAGGGTCTACTTCTTAGAGGATGACAGACAGGAGGAAAAAAAATCCCAAACCCCAACTAATATTTATTTGCCAAACAAATCCAAGTGAGTTCTCTGAAGGGTGACCAAGGAAATAGATGATGGAAAGGTGATGAAAGCAATCTGTCTGTATTTCATCCAGGCATTTGATAAGCTGTCACATCAGAAATCGGTGGGGAAAGGAGAAGACAGGAACAAGCACCATATTGACATCACTGATTAAAGCTGGCTGTCAGCCCAAACCGGGAAATGTTAAGTATTTAAGGTAACTAGCTAAAAGGTGGAGAGGCAGAGGTCTTGACACTCACATGCCTCAACGCTCTTCATCCTGACATTGTTTTACTATATTTTACATATGTTTTCTTAGGTTTTATTTCAAAGGAACAAAAAAATAGATGAAGGGAAACCTTAGAAGGGAGCATTTGTAACTTCTATGACTGCTACTGCAATTGAGAAACGTATCTAGACTCCACACATGTATATATTTTCTCTTTGTATTTTTATTTAATAGCACTATTCTTCCTCACTCTGCAGAAGTAGCTCTCTCTGAAGACTATATAAAGAGACTAGAAAAAGGGAGAGGGAAAAAAATCTGTCTTTTGAATTCAGCAAAAATAAAACGCAGGTTATTGAAAATTATTTTTATGACTTAGGATCAGGACCATGCTGTACATGCTGCACAAAACACTCAGGAGGACAAACAGTAAACTCTTTTTCACCGAAGTAAATGGAAAACCCACACCTTGGTCATCATAAAACACACACAAACAGATTTTTTATTCCTGCTCCCTACCTGAAGACCTCCTAAACTAAAGCCCAGGTAGCGGGGAACCTCTGGCATGTCTGCAGAGTCAGTTGAAATCTCAAGTGCAACATGAAGACAAATATAAAAAATTCAGGACAAACTTGGCATTTGTTCCAACTTGAAACAAAAAAAATTAAGTGAAGAAGTATGACACTGTTGAGATTCAAACTAAAGGACATGCTTCTACAAAATCTCTTTCACTTCATTCTCTTTGTATATGAGTCTCCATTTAATTCTGTGCAATCGCAGCATTTCAGTTTTTAAGAGATGTTCATAATCCAAGTTCAGATCTTGTACGACCTGTCAGTTTTTTAATAACACATCTTCAGTTTACGTTTAGACTTCAAGTAAAATGGGAAATCTAAAAAGATTAAAGCAATTGTGACAGTCTAAAGCAAAGAAGTGCACTTGCCTAAAACAGACATCTTCCCTCTTTCCTATCTTATTATTAATAATACATGTATAAAATATATTAAGAACTACAAAACACAAACATGTCAGACTTCTTTCTCTACTGCAGTGTTCGAAGTAACGGATGGCTCATGAATAACAGCTTCAAAAGCTGTGTGAGGATACACTTCCCACTACCTCAGCAATACAAAGAGTTTTAATCTAATCTCAAGATGACAGAATTACAGAGGTATTATTTAAACATAAAAATCTAATCAATATCCCAAAAAACCCATGTACAATGTCATTTTTTAATGTACCTTTGTACAACCAAAAAGACGGTGGATGTGAAAGTTACATGTTTCATGTTCATGATACAGGAATTTCCAAATTTGGTCTAGCTCAATATATGGAAGTCATTAGACTATGAAAAATATGGTTTTTTTTTCCCCCTCTGTTACTTTTTACCCCACTGAACATGCGGAATGGTTCTCCACCAGAGTCCCGCAGAGCTACTGCAACCTAAACAGATAGTATCAGCAGCGACGCAATCGCTATTTCTGTTTAAAACCAAAGGATGAACTGTGATAACTCTCCCAGAATAAAACTGGCAATGTTGGGCAGGTACTGGTACTGATGATGTTCCTTGGGTGTTTTGTACTACCGTTATTCAGCTTGCCTTTTCTGACTGGCAGCAGGGATGAAGGAGAGAGGCAGCTCTTCCTCATGACTATGTAGCGCCCTCACCATCTGATCGTGACAGCCCTGACCGTTAGCCAAGCTGCTGCGGGTACACGATCCTAAATTCCCTTAACTCAGCGCAGTTACAATGCCCTACATTTAACGCAGAATTTCTCCAAGCAAGCAGTACCTTCCATCATCCCTCAGCCCTGACGGTGTTTTTTAGTGGGAAGAATTTCAAACAATAAAGAAAGAACAACTGCAACTTTTGAAAAATCAAGGTAATACCAGAAATAAAGTAGATTGCATTATTGGCCTGATCTTTCTGCGCGCACTTATGATACTTTAGGACAAGAATATCAAAGCATACAAACAAGTAGCTTGTAAGTAATAATAATATGAAACAGATCTGAGTTATTCAGCTTGCTCTGTGGTGCAGGAAGCTGGATGGAGTTGACCAAATGAATATCAGGATTCAGCTCTAATTATTACAAAAGTTCTTTCAGAGAAATTACTTTTTGGACTTTTCATTCAGGTGCTTCACTCTCCTGTACCAAGCACACTGGGAGTCTCATTGTTAATGAAAGGCTTGATGAAAGACAATTAAAAGTAACAATACAAAAAAAAAAGCCTGAGGAAATATTAGACCTGGTGAAAAACTTCGAGGTACTTTTATTTTAAATAATGTGCATCTGCTTTAAAATACTTCTTTTTCTTTTTTTTAACCAAGTCATTCCATCCTTAACTTCTGGTTCGGGTCTGTATATATTTTAGGGTGATTCCAGCCAGAACATCTCTTCTGAAATTTGAACGCTAACCCTAAAAGAACGGATATAAATCCTTCTCCAAAATAGGGCAGGGCTTTAGGAACAGAATTATATTATATTATATTAATACATAAAGGTAAGTGCTCATATGTGACTCAAAACTTCCAGAATCATCTCTAATCCTACATTACTTGAAAAGCTTCAAATTTCTAAGTGAATGTATACAAGCATGTATTTTTTAAAATGCAGATAACTTTTTATAGATTCTTTATGAAAGAGATTATCCTACAGGACTGAAATTTGCTGTAAGCAAGTTTCCAATGAGATGAGAAAAGGAAAAATCATTCCCCCAAGCAGCCAAGGTAGCCACAGGGCAAATCTGTTGTTCTTGAATATTTCTCAAAGCACCAGAGGTTATCTCTGTGTGCAGGTACTTATATTTCTTTGGTGTTTTTCACTACAGTATCTAAATACTAACACGACGTCTACTCTGTCCACACCAAGAGATGGGTGGATGTTTCAGGACAATAACCCAGAACTACCTTGATATTTTTTATAATGCATATTTTAAATATCCCATGTGTTTCCAAAATTCTTTTGAGTATCTTGCTTGGGATCCTGGCCTAAAGCATTACTGCTTCACCCCCACCCAAATTCTCTGTGTGATGAGTAGTACCATGAATATTTGTAGTGAAATCTTGTAAATTTAATAAAATGTTACAGGTTAAGTTTTGAACTATAGGTATTAATACTTAAGATGCTTCCTTAATACTCTACTCTACTGCTATTCTTATCAGTGCCTCGGTAATGAAAGCACTTTTGTTTAACATCAACTTGGGAGATCACTGAGTCTCATTTAGAACCTAGAACCATCGATGGGACTGTTTTCATTGATTTCGGCGTTCTTGGGATCAGGCCTGTAGAAATTTAGCCATATAATACTGCTTCTAGAAATCATCGCTTATCAGTCCATCTGGAACAGTACTCAAATGAAGAATAAGATAATATCTGTATCTGAAATATCCAATTCCAAAGACACTTTGAATTGAAGTGGAAACAGCTGCATAGCCAGAAACAACCTAGTATACTGACTAAATACTAATCATGTACTGGAAACATACTGTCTTCAGTGAGAATAACACAAATGCAATGCATTAATATTCATGAATATCACATGTGTTATTAGTGTAATTAACCCCTATTCATATATCCATAGCCACGGGTTTGGACAGGTGGACTGCCCATTCTTATGGCGGATGGAAAATCAGCTGGACAGCTGGGTTTGCAGTGTTGTGATCCCTAATAAAAAATTCAGCCGGTGGCTGGATACTAGTGGCATCTCTAGAGGTTAAAACTGAGGTCAGTAATGTTTAACGCCCTCATTAATGTCCAGAAGAGGGGACAGAGTCCACCATCAGCAATAGTATCAGTTTAGGGGGAAAGGTCAGTACGCTGGAGATTAGGACTGCTATTCAGAAGGACCCGACGGGCTAGAGAAACAGGCTGATAATAAATTCATGGTGCTCAAGACAAATGCCAAGTCTTGCCACAGCTGAGGTTGGTGGTCAAGTGACTACAAGGAAGCTTTGCAGTAAAGGACTTGGGGTTCCTGGTGGATACCAAGATGAATGTGACCTAACAGGGCACCCTTGAGTGCTCTCAAACATTGGAACAGGTTTTCTAGAAAGGCTGCAGGTATCTCCATCCTTGGAGACGTTCAGAACTTGACTCTACAAGGCCCTGAGCGACTCCAGGTTGGCACAGCTTTGAGCAGGACCCGGACTAGATGTTCTGCAGAGGTTCCTTACAATTAGTAGTATTTGGCGATTCTAGATTTTAACATAAAAATATGGAATACTGCACATTTATACTGAAGATTACAAAGGTATTAGCTCTGCTGCATACTACATCAACCGTTCTCCACCTTTTATGAGTGAACAGAGTTCACTTAAACAGGAATACTTCAGTATTCCTGCAGGGTATCATACCCAGTTCAATTTTCACTTCAGAAAAGTAAGACGGTGCATTTGTCGCTCTTAAAGCAAGAAATAATTTTGCAAGTTTGACACCACAACAACGAAAGCACCGCACGCTCATAAGCCAGATATTTTCTAGCTAACATACATTTGGTAGCGTCTGTTTTTTGGTTTAGTGACTACCCTCTGCGTAGAGATGGCACACCATTCGTAGCATATGCTCTTTCCTCAGTATGGTTTAATAAATAGATTGCCTTCTGTCCATTTGACAACACAAATTTACTTGTCTTAAAAATGACTTTGTATACTCTAAGAAAATATAACCTTGTAGTACTAGATTTAGTCTATAAAACATAGCATTTTTTTGACAGTTTTACGCAATTAAAGGCCACATCTCTGAGGGTACACAGCTACCTGTGTACATAAAACCAACATAAAAGTTTACTGTACTCCTCTCCTGCTAACTGACCTGTTTTCCCGTGTACCTCCCCATGAAACTCTGCTTACTGTGTTTTCCTTAAAACTGTTTTTAGCACCGCATGGACTTTTCTTACTTGCAGTAAAGGCTGTACGTGTGGCTGCGCTTTAGTTAACCTGAAGCCTTTGAAGAGAAATTAGAGACTCTACCGTGCAGTAGCTTGGAGGCAGCAAAGTTCTTTGCTATGGAGATACAATGTGTGCTTGTGTTCGTGTCACAGCATCTGTATAAATATCAAGCTTGTCCTCTGCTGTATGTTGACAATTTTCTGGCTCTGCACGGTATTCCTTCTGTCACTATGTTCTAGGTGTCATCTTCCCTGCACCTCCTATGGTTTCCCTTTACTTTGCCTCCTTTTGTCTTTCTGACTTGCAACAGAAAACAACAAACGAA
Organism: Cariama cristata; assembly: GCF_000690535.1. Taxonomy (NCBI): domain Eukaryota; kingdom Metazoa; phylum Chordata; class Aves; order Cariamiformes; family Cariamidae; genus Cariama; species Cariama cristata. The sequence continues at coordinate 31,710 of NW_009615647.1, read as the reverse complement.
TCGAAACTATTATATGACACAATGAATGTGGCTTTGTATTGTCTTCATTTTTGTTTACAGTTGCTCTTGTTGTTTTACCATCATTCATTCTAATCGTCCTTCATGCAATAAAAATACATGTATTTAAAAAGAGAGTGAGTCTTGACACGTCCTAGGAAGTGATGATCCCTTAATACCAGTACAGTACCACCACCCAGGAACTGAATTTCTGACATTACCTGTATCCAAAGAAAACCAATAAAACCAAATACCATCTTTTCTCCTCAGTCATAGGATGGAAAGCAGCCATTCTCTGAAGCTCTGCTACTGAAGCTCTCTAGTTCTGAGTCATTTTCTGAAGCTCTTCATTCTCTGAGCTCTCCTACTTTGGATGACAGTTTTTCTTTAATAAAACTCTATATTAAAAAGCCAAATAAAGCGAGCTTTAATTCAGCTGCAGTGGTGCTTTTCCTTGATTCTGAGGAATTATGTCTCTGCTGAGAAACAAAGTACCAACTCAGATTAAATTTCACACAGCCAGACTGATAACCATCCTTCAATGGCCTTCCTTATTTCAATTAGATTTCAAAGGAGTGACAGCAACAAAGTGTTAGCTCCAGATATTCTAAATAGGATATATTTCACTGTTCAGATTTTGCAAGTTGATGGAACATTTGGGTTAGGTTATTTGCAATACAGAGTTCTGAATTTCTGTCTTTCCAGTTTATTTTTGCTACACCAGTCTTTCAAAAACATCTCATTCACCTGCTGATGGTACATAAGGCAACATAATTTAATTGAGATCACAGCTTTTCCCTCGGAGCACATGTCCACATTCTGAGGCACATAAAGACTCCAAAGACAAAAATAACTTAACACATTTGAACATTCAGTTTCTATGGAGACAAATAAAAGTAAAATATCTAATGTGAGTTCTTATTCAGCCTGATGCCTCACTGATCAGAAGCACTTCACTAAGGCTTAGGGACAGATATTATTCCATAAATAAATAAATTAAATTATCAAAAAAGAAGCACCCAAAATCCCAAATCCTGTATTTCTAATATGCACTTGTGTATTCTAGCTGTGTAAGAACTACCGCTGGCAGTCAGTTCCTGTTCTTCTATTCCCACCCCACATTACAGCCTTATTGATATACTTGAGGTATAGTTTGTGTCATTTTCAATAGCAAAATCTTTTTGTTGAAACATGAGAAAACTCAAAGCTCAGGACTTCGAGGCTTCTGGCCCTCACTCCAAGGATATAGAGAATAATAGCTACAGATGCCTGATGCTGCTAGGTCAAAGTAATGAATGTTACATGAACTGTCTGACCTTTTAAGCCAGGATCAGCAAAAAAAGGCCTGAAAAGCACAGCATCATGATTAGAGCTGTAGAAGTACTCGTGAGACTTGTCTCGGGCAGCTGGATACAGAGCCCACGTTTTAAAAGTGCATTTAAAGTGGCACTCTATAGTCAGTCTTAAAGATCATATTTGAAGAGGTGCTGTTGACGATTATCATCAGCTCTAATGGTGTTTTCTGAATCCTGTGCTTTTGCAAGGCTTATTAGTTACCCTAATGTCTCCGTCAGCTTTTCCTTCACACAAACTGCACGTAAAATACATCACCAGATTATCAGTACTGCGGGTCTTTATAAAGCTTTTTGCAAAAACGTGGGCTCCGACAATTAACTCTGAGCCCACTTCTGCCCAATTGCCGTCTAAGTTGTCGTTAACACAGCACTGGGCTTCATCTCAGTTCCCGGCAGGGCTTTATTAGCTCCATACTGTATCACACTAATTATGGTTACATGTTTTTTTGGCCAGAAACTTGCTCACGAATGACCAGCTCAGAGCCTGAGCAGAATGAATTCATGCATGACTAAACACACAGACATAGAGAAGAAACATGAACTACAGTGCGGCAGTCAGCCTCTGCCACCTTAAGTTGACCTAACTTCCTTGATTTTAATACTATTAAGCCTATTTATCCACCCGAGGATCTGCCAAACGTTTTGTGTTAGAAAGGACCGTGTATCTGCTCAGCTAAAATTTATTATGCACAAAGATCACAAAAAGCCTGAAAAAGCAGGTAAGGCTGGGTCCAACGGTAAGCAGCCCCGTTGCTTGCTGAACCAACTAACCCCAGCGCAGAGATGGGCAGGAGTCACACCGTAAGTCTTCCCAAGTGGAAGGGAACAGCGGCAAGGTCCCTCGCGTGCCTGCTGCGGGCAGCCTGCAAGGTCCGTCCCTGTTCGCTCCCAGCTCGCGCTGCGGTCGCGCGTCTCAGGACTAACGTCCACTGTTCCTCCCCAGAATCCGCTTTCAGTTGTGTTTCCCATGCTCTCCATCAACGCTGTGTGTGTCTCAGCCTCCTTTTCTGGCAACGAGTGTCCATAATAACACTTCAGACCCTGGATTCTCACTTAGCAAAGCCTGCGTGTTTTCAGCTGAGGATCTGCTATGCTGCAGATCCACCCAAGGAAGTTCTGTACAGAACGACCCCTGTCTTTAAATAGTATAGATGCACACCCGTGGTATTGTGTCACAAAGATTTACAACTCAATACTGATTTAGAGATATCTCTACTCCACATCACAGCATCACAGAATGGTTGGGTTGGAAGGGACCTTAAAGCCCACCCAGTTCCAACCCCCTGCCCTGGGCAGGGACACCTCCCACCAGACCAGGTTGCTCACAGCCCCATCCAACCTGGCCTTGAACACTTCCAGGGATGGGGCAGCCACAGTTTCTCTGGGCAACCTGTGCCGCTGCCTCAACACCCTCTCTGGGAAAAATTTCTTCCTGATATCTCATCTAAATCTTCCCTCTTCCAGTTTAAAGCCATTGCCCCTTGTCCTATCACTCCATGCCCCTTGTAAAAAGTCCCTCCCCAGCTTTCTTGTAGGCTTCCTTCAGGTACTGGAAGACCTCTATATTCCACAGCATTATTGATATTAGTTGTCTGCAAGTGCAATTTCACTACATACTCTAGTAGTCTCATTTATATATGTCTTATTTGTATTTTTAGCATAAAATGTTAAGAAGATCTGACTTGTGCAATCAGGTTGTCCATTGGTCTGGCAGTTGGCAGCTTCCCCGCTGACTAACTACGAACTCAAGGGCCTATTTAAAAGCGAAAAAGAATTCCTAGAGATAATCTGTGAAAAATCAGAAAACGAGTAGAGAAAAGCACCATAGTGTCTCCACTGAGGCAGAAGCCAGCCATGACACCGGAGCGGGCAGAAGCCAAGTGCCCAGCTGGCACATGGGTATTAGCTGGGCAACGCTCACACGCTTGCAGGGTAGCAACTGCATCGCTACCATATGGGCTGTTATGTGGGACAGTAAAGGAACGTTGGGAAGGGGGGGATGAAAAGTCAGACAATGAACACAATTCATGGGAAATTAGACTTCAGTGTTCCCATTTGCCTAAATATGAACTCATTTTGTGCACATTATCCTGCTCATCAGTTCTCCTGATTAATTAAGACTTGACTGTGTACTTAATACATTACCAATTCCCACGAAGAGTAGCTGATGGAAAAATCATTCTACTCATCATTCACTAAAAGTCCCCAAAAGAGGTTTATGTTACTTGACTAGAATTCTACCAAAATACCAACATACTTCCAAATACTTTAGAAGTGTTACTTCCTGAATTTTACTTGCATGCTTGTTTGACTCAACAGGAGCAAGATTCAACTGCCTAAATGAATCTTAGCAAACACTGTTGAGTCCATATATAGTCAACGTGGAGATAAAGTGCTATTGGGTGAACAGGGTGTTGCTATTCATCTAATCCTAAAACAGACACCTTAAATAGGTCAGATGAATCATATCCCGAATGTACTTGCTTCTCTCCACTTACTGTAAAGTGAGTCTGGGGTAACAAGTTTTAACATAGACATCTATGGTGTAAGTGCTTAGAGCCAGCCTTAGAAATTCAAATGTAGAGTCAGATACTTTATGTACAACTAAACCATGTCAAAGTTCCTACAGTGAAATTCCTTAAAAAAAAAAAAAAAAACAAACAGGCAAATCTCATTAAATCCCACATGAGTTTTGTTGGTGTGGGTTTTTTTTTTCTAGAAGTAAAGTCAAAGATTAAATCAGTTTTCCAAGACTTCTTGTTCTGTACCTCCAATACAGAAAAACAACCCCCTGAACAGGTAGGTTAACCCGAGAGGCAGACAAACTAATCATTACTTGGAAGCAGAGGTCTTCCTTGCTGTCTCCTCTTCCAAACTGACTTCTGTGAGCACCAAATTTGGCAGCTGACAGCACAACCTTCACGCCGGTCTGTAGCATACCGGTAAGGAACACCCATAGGCTCTGCCTTCCCCAGTCCTTGGCGTTTCCTGCGCCTGAACCTTACCAGTCTTAACCCAGGTCATTTTGCCCCAACTGAACAAGCTGAATAGTTGTCTAGGATTATTTCAGTTCAAGGAGAAGGAAGTACTGGAGAGAGTCCAGCGGAGAGCAACAAAGATGAGGAGGGGACCGGAGCATCTCCGTTATGAGGAAAGGTTGAGGGAGCTGGGTCTGTTCAGCCTGGAGAAGAGAAGACTGAGAGGGGATCTCATCGATACTTATAAATACCTTAAGGGCAGGTGTCAAGAAGATGGGGTCAGACTCTTTCCAGTGGTGCCCAGCGACAGGTTAAGGGGCAAGGGGCACAAACTGACACTCAGAAAGTTCCATCTGAACACGAGGAAGAACTTCTGTACTGTGAGGGTGGCAGAGCCCTGGCAGAGGCTGCCCAGAGAGGTGGTGGAGTCTCCTTCTCTGGAGATATTCAAAACCCACCTAGACACAATCCTGTGCAACTGCTGTAGGTGACCCTGCTTTGGCAGGGGGGTTGGACTAGGTCATCTCCAGAGGTCCCTTCCAACGCTGGTGATTCTATGATTCTGTAATTTAGCAAGACTTAAAATTATGTTTTAGGAAAAAGGAAGCGACACTGTAAGCAAAACAACTATGACAATCAATTCTAGACTGCAGATACTAACAATAGTCCTTAGGACCCGTGTTGACTATTTCTTACGTAGAATCCTTCCAGCAGGTGACTCGTACACGTACAGACACTAACTCACACAGGGAAGCCTTAACAACTCAATGCCTAATGCCTAATAAGGCATCCACAATGAGTGACACCACAATGCTTAATGACTCTACGGACCCCAGCTTTGATTCTCCATCTGACACATGCCACTGCACACCCCAGAGACCTGGCCCACAGATCATCCAGAGCAGCAGCTGCTCAGCGTGGGCTGAGCATCCCCTGTTGCTCAATAGCTCGAAGCTTGGAAGTCAGGGCATAAAAGGTGGGAAGGCCACTGCCTTCCCATTTCTCTCACCCACACACGTGCAGGTTGTGGTGTGGCTCACATCCAGATCTGCAGACTCAGAAGTGAGAGCTTCCAGCATCCATGGTCCTGCCGCAGGCTATACTTCACTATTCCTAACGTATGGAAATCAGCTCCCAGAGCTGACCTACCTGCTCCAAGGGAGGCTCTGTGAAGTCCCCCAGCTATACTCACACTTACTTCCATGCTAAGGTCTGGTAATGAAAACATAGGCAAACCAGCAATGTTATTTTTAGGGATTTTGAACTTAGTATCAAGGTTTGAGAACAGTTTTTAGTGATTTTGAACTTAGTATCAAGGCTTAAGGACAATAAGAGTTGCCATATCAATCCAGAAGAAAGTGGTACCAATGCTGGTCCAGAGCCTCTACAGATTCATCAAACTTCTTTTTTTTCATACTTTTTAGAAATATGAATATACAGGCTACCATGAAAACAGTTTAAGACAGCAACAGCTTATACTATCTTGTCCTAACACACCCAAAATCTTACCTAGCATTCTTTGCATATCCAGCATTGATGATGCTACGTAATTATAAAAAAATACCTCAAATCTTTTAGAACACCTCCATTCCAAGATAAAATAATTTGCTGTATTGTACTAATTGACTAAGATTTTGGTAACCATTTGAGAAAGCTCATGTTTACAAAATGTACCTTTATCTCAGCAAATAAAAAAGATGTCTTCAAAGACCTAAAAAGCTTGAAACACATCATCATCTCCCTAATTCTTATCAGAGACATGCCTTCTATTGCATAACATATTGTGTTGGAGAGGTTTGCAAAAGGTCATGCAACTGTATGCAACATTTTAAAGACTGAGCACTAAAATACAGAAGAAGAGGCCAAGAAAACACAGACAAGCTATGATCTTAAACGGTAAAATAAGAACACACTATGTAACTTTTTAGAGTTTATGAGGAGTGAGGAGTGTAACATCTATTCAAAGCATGAAGTTCACTAATATAATCAAAATGTGTGACAATCAAAAAACACAGCTATAATCCACCGTGGCAGAAGTTAGTGCGTCACGCAAATCCTGACCTGGGAGCCCTGCCACTTTCTTAACTGGAACAATAACTGGGTTTGTTTTAAAGAATGAAATTTATTCCTCATCTTAAGTGATACCAGTGGATAACAGAAAAATCAGACAGAGGAGAAAGACTGCAGAAATTACTGGAAAATAGATGCAGTTGCAGAAAAGTTCCTAGTGACAAAACTTATTTAATGGAAAGGAATCTGATCATGCAAGGAAAGTTGTTTACGAGACCGTGCAGGAAGGGCTTTAAAGCTTTTCTTTTAAAAGTACATCAGGGTGTTCTGAGTTAGACCTTGAATATATCTCCAGAAAGCTCCGTAGGTATTAGAGAGTGAGGATGAATAAGGTTATCCTCCTGGTGCACAGGGGAGAGAAATAGCAGAGCAGTGTATCCATATCTCAGTTGCTGTAAAGTGTCACAGCTCAGTTAACTTCAAAGGCACTACAGCAATGCACACCAGGGGAACAACTGCCCCCCAGTTCTGTGTGGGCCCTAACAGGGAAAACTCGGCTCTCTGATGGCCGCAGAAGAAACAAATGCAATAGTCAGAAGGAGAGGCTATCTCTGTACAAGTACAGACTGTTGCTCAGTGTTATCCGTACAGGCTCTGTTTACATGTGCTAGTTGTGGCTGGGGTAGGGTTAATTTTCTTTGCAGTGGCTGGTATGGAGCTGTGTTTCTTTGGATTTGTGCTGGAAACAGCGTTGATAGCCCAGGGACGTTTTCGTTCTTGCTGAGCAGGGCTTACCCAGAGCCAAGGCCTTTTCTGCCTCTCACCCCACCCCAGCAGTGAGGGGGCTGGGGGGGCACAGGGAGTTGGGAGGGGGCACAGCCGGGACAGCTGACCCCAATGACCCAAGGGATATCCCACACCGTATGACGTCATGGTCAGCATACACAGCTGGGGGAAGGAGAAGGAAGGGGGGCACATTTGGAGTGATGGCATTTGTCTTCCCAAGTCACCATTACAGGTGATGGAGCCCTGCTGTCCTGGCGATGGCTGAACACCTGCCTGACCATGGGAAGTGGGGAATGAATTCCTTGGTTTGCTTTGCTTGTGCGTTCGGCTTTTGCTTTACCTATGAAACTGGCTTTGTCTCAACCCACGAGTGTTCCCAGTTTTACCCTTCCGATTCTCTCATCCATCCCCAGCAAGTGAACGAGCGGCTGGGTGGGGCTGAGCCGCCGGCTGGGGTTAAACCACAACACATGGGTAAACACAACGGGCCTGGGCCATCACATTGGCCCTGAGGCAGGCCGACACTACACAGCTCTTGCTTGTACCGCTGAAATCACTTCACTCCCTCTTCCACTTCCACAAATAAGATGTCTGCATCAAAACTGTCTTTTGGGAAAGATGCATGGTCAACCTTAGCTCTTGAAACATGCCCAGGCACAGGCACAAGGAGCGCACCGGCACTTAACTACGTGGGTGGCCGCATGGCAGTGAGGGGACTCGGACCCCAGCCCACTTCAGTTTGCTACGGCAGACACAGTCACGGGCACTGGACAGTACGGCTCACTGAACTGGTACGTATAGGATTCGGATCAGGTGTGTACAAAAGGGATGAACTGGTCTTATAATAGGAGAGGTTGGATAATTACATCTACAAAGAGGAAGGGAAGGCTTGATCAAAGAAAAAAGGGAGGAAAACCAGTTTTTATTACTACTTATCTCTCCTACTGGTACGGTAACAAAGATCCTAGCAATGCCCCACAAAATGCTTGTTGGTACACTGCGTAAGGCTTGTGTCAGAGGATGCCTCGCTTGCCCAAGGAATGCACTTGTTCGGGGGTTTCTTGGAGATGAAGGCAATACAAGTGAACCTAGAAGACAATTTATCAAGGCAAATGGAAGCTGAAGAGTTTAAAGAAGATAAGCACTCTGTTTATTGAGGTTATTATATTATAAGATGATTGAAAAATAGTATTCTTTTTAAGGGGAAAATGCTTCCTATATTTATACCTTAAATGTGTTAGTGAGTGCATCGCCATATTCATAAAGAATTGCATTCTTCTCATAATATTTATCTATTTTACTTGGATCACACACTTAACATAAATACATAATTTGATAAAATACTACCATGAGGAAAATATGAGTTTCAAATTCCAATTTGTGATTTTGAGACAAATGCAGCACTTTTTTATTGAGTAAGAAATGAACAGTTACAGTGGATGCATCTTGCATGGTGTGGAAAGTGTGTTACGAGAACGGAGGTAATTCTCTGCAGGGAAAAACCAAATGTTTGGCTGGATCAGTAGGAATGTTTCATAAGATGTACTAGGAAACCAGGGTTTGGTTAAAACTCATGAGGGCTTGGGCTACACTTCTGAAGCCTATTTTAATATTGATTATTTTTGGCTACATCTCAACTTACAACAAAAAATGATATAAAGAGGATACCAAAAGGAGACAGGTAGAGTCTTAATTGCAACAATCAGAATAAACAATGTTTGCTTAGACTGATTTGCATTTTCCTGTAACTATACATATTTAAAATGTCAGCAATGGGGCTATAAATCAGATTTAAAGGTTGATATCTTCCTTATTATGTTGCAATTTGAAAATTGCTTAGTTAATGATTATGAAAGCTATTTCCATGGAATGGTGTATTATTTCAGCATTTGCTCCTGGGGATTACTGCCCAATACTGTCATTAAAACAAAGCAAAAACCTGATGGTGGATGAAGTATAAACACTGCTCTATTAGAATAAGATGTCATAAGAACTGTAGCTCAAGCGCTTACATAAAAATATGTGAGCTACCGTTCCCATAGCAACAGGCAACATAATTTAGCTAACATAGCTACTTTCCATTCGAGGGCCTTCATTGTCATTGCAGTTTACAAAGTACAAAAGTACTTCTAAGACTCTGACACGGTAAACAGACAAAACATTGGAAACATGTCGAGGAAGATGTACTTTTCATTTCAGATGCAGGTTAATAAAATGCTCCTTTCTCTTCTCACCTGTGTTTCATGGGATGCTCTACCACCCCCAACCCACCATGTACTAATTTCGGTCTCCTGACGGTGCAGGAGAGCCAGCGAAAGGCACCTGAAGCTGGCCCGCCTCTCTCCTTAGTCTGATTCTTTCTGGAATGTGCCGAAGCAGCTTCCTTGCTGGCAGATCCCCTCTTTCTCTCCTTCCTCCCCTCAGTTACCAGAATAAGCTTCACTTCACTGCGGAGAGTCAGCACAACATATCTGGGGCGCCTGGTAAATCTCATACTGAGCCTACACACAGTTACTAATTTAACACCCTGCTGACACACTCCCATAGCCATAAGTCTTTTGCTTCCCCAATGGTTCTGTGAATCTTATTAATCTGAATCACTTTAAAGTGTTGGTTTTTTTAAATATCTGGCTCCATAGCTTTCAATTTAAAAAAAGAAAAAAGCCTGCAAAAAAGTTTTAAAGAAGAACTTAAAGAGACGCCAGAATATTCTCACTAAAGGTACTCTGAAATTTCACACTTGAGTAGCTGTGGTCTAAATGGAAAGATCAGGGAGAGGACCATCAATTACTATCTGCTGGAAGTTTATGACTGCCAGTCTGCGATCCTTGCCTTGCAAAGAATAACAGCCCACACTATTTTTTCAGTCAGGCTGGAAGAATTCCTTCTGGAGGAGAGATCTAATTGATGTCAGCAAGTGAATCATCACCTGTCCGTGGGTAACGGATGCTTCTGAAAGCAAGCTGTGTTGGCCACCGCATTTGATAGACTCCCTAACGAAGTGGTGGCTCGCTCTCTGAAGTTCTGCGCTGAGCCCCTGCCAGGGACCCTAAGGCACTCACCTCTTCACAGATCTTCCTTCCCCAACAAATACAGGGAAGGTAAAACCACTACTAAGCTGTTAACTTCACAGGAGAAAATTAATTATGCATGATATTAGGATGCAGAGAATTGATCTGATTTCGGAGGTATTTTCTCATTTTGGTGAGTTGAACAGGGCACCACAGAGAGGAGCTGACAGAGGGAGTTGGAAAAGCGGCTGCGGTGCTGGAGTACAAACACCTGTCCTGTGGGTAGGGAACAGGAAAACACGACAGCGGCAATTCAGGGATCAGTGTGTCAGATGTAATACACGCCACTCATCAACCTCACCTAAAAAACGTGGAAAAAGTAACCGTGGCGTTAAGATCAAACACAGATACACAAGTCACTGATGTTGATAGAGAAGTCTCACGCTACCACATCCAACAGTTCTGGTTATAGGAATCGCAACCATATTTAGCCAGAGGTAGAGACAGCTATGGAAAACACTAGCTGCTATCGGCTCTGATCCTTACGGTCACTTCGTGGGCTGACACCTGAATCAGGAAACAGTTCTAGAACTATGTCAAAATTAAAATTTAAATTCTATCGTCAAGTTTATTTTGAAATAGTAAAGACTGCACATGGCATTTTAACTTTGAGTAGTGTGATTTAATAGTTTATATAGCAGTATCATTTATTCTTGTTAAAAATCTTGTAACAGCAATGAAATACCTGACTTGTGATCTATGCAATACATTAAACTTTTGTGCAGATTTTGTTGGCTTGTAGAGAGTTATCTGAACATCTTTTCTCCTTGGCATAGCTTTCGTAATTCACAACTGACAGTGTTCATTTCAAGAGAAGGAAAAACCTTAAGGTCTGAAATAAACATAAATTTCAAAAATATATTTACAAATTTAAACAATGTTCTGATGTATTACTGTTTCAGGGAAAATAATCTTTGAGAAAGCAATATGTAAAAAATCATTTAGAACTACAATATAGAACTATTATTTTAAAATCTTCCTTGTTGAATTCAAAACCAACTAAAATTCATAAAGAAGTGCTGCTTGATCACTTAATTGGATCATAATGGTCATCATTCATATTGTGCCCTGGAAAATAGATATATATCATAGAAAAGTATGTAGTAAAACGAACTACACGTTTTGTCAAATATTCTAGGTATAACCTTCAGCTGCTACAAGCTGGCCTAAACCTGGACAGAACATAATCACAGTAAATAGAAACCTCGTTAATGCAGTATTACAGACCTGTCTATTTTAAGCAGCTACCATCTGAAAATTTAAAAGCATTTTCGATATTCAGCTGTGGAAAACAGCTACATTTAATCCATGTTATGAAAATCAGGAAATTAAAGGAGCCGGGTTTTAAGTGAGGCAGCAAAGTTTGCAAGAAGTCAAGCTTTAACTTGTGATTGTCAGACTTCTGTCTCAACCTTAAGACAATTCTTTTTACTTCCTGACAGCAGTAGAGGCAAAACAGTCAGCTTCTTTCCAAAGAAATGTAGGATCTAGCACAAAATTAGAACGCAATGGCTTTTAATAGTAGCTACAATGGAAAACTCAATAGCTATATACAGTATTTCATAGGTATGTCAGAATCTATAAAAACTCTGCACTTTGGCAGATTAATGTCAAATTTATGCCTTGAGCCAACATGGTTGTCCTCTTTTCAATTCAAAATCTAAATTATCCTCCTTGAGGATTTGCCTTTGGCTATAATTCCAATTTAGTATCTATCTTCATATGAGTTCATGCGGACCACAGAATTAGTTTAAAACATCTGAATATATTTCTTTTTAACATTTCAGAGTCTTCATTTGACCTGTTTCTCTTGACATTATGAAGTGCTGGGGCTATTTAAGATGTTTGGCAGCATAATAAGTTGAAAACAATTTTCAGCAGCATCACAGGCTGAACGTAGAGCAAGAATAGTTGAATGACAGTTTAGAAAAATCACTGCCTTAATAAAATGTTCGGGATAATTTGACAAACCCAGTATCATAATTACTGTTGCCCTTGCAGCTCTCAAATAATTATGTTTCAGATTTTTCTAAAAAGAAATGTTTCATTAAAGAAGAATCAAGCCATGAATTCATGTATTTGCAAATCAGAGATATATCATGTAGCTCTGCAGTATCTAGTAGAGTCCAAATCTTTCTTTTTTTTTTTTTTTCTTTTAATTTTATTTCCTTTTAATTCTGTTTGGTGGTAATGAATGAGGTTTATAATTACTCTGATTCATCCTGTACCCTTAACATGAAGTACCCCAGAGCAATTAAAAACAATAATTAATAAAATATCAAAAAAAGAATAAATTAAAAGCACAACTAAAAATGAATCCTTAACTTGATATTAAACATGATCAGGAATTGTGCAGAACTCATCGAGACTTTGTATAACTCATGCTATACAAATGGCTAAGAAATGACTAGTAGTACCTGTACCTCTATACCAACAGCTGTTTATACAGTTCTTGTCGAAGAACTACAAATCATAGTGCAGAACCAAAGAAATGAGACCAAGTAAACCTAAAGAGTAAAATAAATCCATGTGGCAAAGCACCAACATCGTACGTCTCTGTGAAACATCTAATTTCAAAGGAGTATATAGCTTCTCCTAATTTTCAAGAAAAGTTCATATCCCTTTCATTTTTCTTTTTTTCACATATTTAAGTGGAAAATGAACAGGTGAAATTGAGGATACAGAAATAAATATTTAAATACAGGAATGAAATTCATACAACTGTCAAGTTCCTGCATGATGAGTCATTTTTGTCTGTTTTCCCATCTCTGGGACTCCATGACTAAGTCTACACTCCGGAGCAGGGACACAGCACCACGCTGTGCTTTTCAGCATCCCCACCGCACACGCTGTCTGCATCCCGACCCCAGGAAAGCTTTGCTCAGTCACCTGCAATCCTCATTGCTCAACCACCCAGAAGAGGCAGGCTCCAGAGCAACCCAGACGGGAAACTCATGAGTTGCTTTGGACCAGGAGCTTGAAAGAGCTCAGAAATAAAAGAATTCACAAAATAAATTTCAATCAGTTTGAAATAATTTTTAAATATTTTCAATTTTTTTAATCTTTAACCTTTTTACCCTCCCTTGGTGCAAATTCACATATCAGACTTTTCACTTTGGTACGTAACGCTTGGCTTTCTACCTGCAGGTTCATCTGGCAGCCTGCTACTTTGAACAGCAGGCCTATGTGCAGTTAAATCCTAATCAAGACTCTAAAGGCAACACCCAGGAATTAGAATGGATATTTTGTGTTCACATTTGATTAGCGTTTGACACCCACTTTCTCTGAACACTTCCCACAGGACTGCACATGGGAAATTCCTACCATAGCTGGAGCAATTATACAAAGACCTGAGAACGCTCATTCCACTTAGCTCTATCCTAGGTCTACTGACAGCGCTGAAGACAATAGTCTTTCCCCTAGACTATTAAATGACTTTCAGAAGCAAAAAAGAAACATTTTAAAGTTGAAATCTAGCATTACATCACTCACAATGAAGAACTGTTAGAATAAATAACCAGCCACAGCTTTATCCCTGAGGTATTTCGTAAAACCTCAAGCCCATTTAGATGAATTGCAACAAAACCAGTATTCATCATTAACACAATGAAAAACAAAGGCTGTGGATCCTACTGAAGAGTTTGGATACTTTGGGGTGCTAGTAAGGAAAGGAGAAAACACTCCATGCTACGTAGAATTAAAAGAAAATTCAACAGAGAGGCAGAAGGTGCATTTGAATTATCTACTGTAGATTCCTAACTCAGGTGGCACCTAATTAATACATCTGCGATCCAGAACAGGAATTCACAGGCACGCTTCACAGTCATTGGAAAAGAAACCAGACAACTGCGATTAACTACGCTCTCCACCGAGCTCCGACGTGTTAAAGGTACATTCTTAATCTTCTAAGTGACTTACTGCAAGATGTTAGGTATAGGGATGCGGTTTGAGGGATGCATTTGAATGGGACATAACTCAGTGCCGCAAAAAGTACCTTGGTGCCTTTGCAATTCCAAGGGCATCAGTTCACATCTGAGTATGCAAAAGTAACAGAACTGAAACAAAAGCCTTTTTGTTGTTTTTTTTTTAATGACAACTATTACTGCCTCTCTCTACAAGGGGACCTGGCATAGAACCATTCTCCATCTCTGGGCTATTGCACAGAAAATGCAACAGAGTCAGGGATTCCTCACTTCAGTCTTTATATTCACTGCAGTTTTGTGCATCTATCCAAAGGTTGTTACACAAAACACTTAACTTTCAAGTAAGAATTATGGTCTAAAACTCTGTCTCTTCCTCACTACCTAGGAAAAAAAATGTTATAAGGAACAAGCTACTGCAACAGTTTGGACAAGCTACTGCCACCAAAACATGTTTTAAAGCAAACAAATAGAAGACTGGGAACAAGGGACTTAGACCTACAGCATGGGAGATGCTGTTCTGTGAGATAAAGACCCAAGGAAGGGTTTAAATTCATTATAATCTGGCCAGTTTTGTGGCACGCTCATCTGTCAGATAGAAAAACATAACCCTGGAAGGCAGATTTCTCAAGGTTCTGCCATGAAGGCACGGGTGGGGTTATGAAGGAATGTAGTTATCTGAGTAAATAACAGTAGTTTGGTTAAGAACACTGAGAGAACGCCTTTGGTGACAGGGACTTCCAGCACCACATTTTTTTGGTTTAGCAGGCTCCTGAAAGTCAGGAGGAAATTTCATATTCTTACATGCTTTGAAGCATCTATCCTTTTTTTCATCCCACTCCCTAGAGACAGATGCTGGCTAATCCTCCTTCCTCTTTGGAACAACAATCACCCAAAACTAGGTGCCCACCCAGGTACGAGCAGATTGGAAGAGGTCAGATCTCACGTGCTGCTGTAAGAGGCGATCCCTTCCACCTCTAATCTCATGTTAGCCACATCGAACTAGGGGAAAACCATTCATTCCTATTCTATCTGCTAAATGTTGGGATGACCGCCTGGACTGCTTGACACAATCACCGCAACCTGCGCTGGTGGTTCTGAACTGCAGCTAAACGCCTAAAAGGCAGGGTGAGAAAGGAGGCGTTATGTACAAATAAGAAATGACTTTGCTTCTATACACAGCATTTACAAAATTTCTACATGAATATATTCTCTATAGTTCTCAGGCTTTGAAAAAATGAGAATATCCAGGACAGCTGTCAGAAAACCAGTCTTACAGTGTGAGCCTTAAAGAGTACAGCACATCCAATTTACCAGAACAAAAGTTGGAAGGCGCCTTGACTACTATCTATAAATTTTTAGTAGTCATAGAGGGGTTAAAACCGCGATAGGTTAAAGACACGGAAGACGCAAGGTTTGCAGATCAAGGCAATAACTTCATTAGGGCAGGTGGCACGGCCAGAAACTGAGCACAAGGTCCTGTGTGCGTGGGCTTTTTAACAGGTCACTGCAAACAATCAGATTTTCATAGACACTTGTTCAGAAAACATACCTGGAAAAGGGAGACTTTTCAGTCTTACTGACAAAGGCATAGCAAAAGGAAGACTGGCAGCTGAAATTAGACAAATTCAACCTTTCCACAACATTGCAATTTCCTAGCACTAAGGGTAATTAAATATTGGAACGGCTTACCAGGGGAGCTGGTGGACTCGCCATTGCTTGGAGCTTTAGGACGAGATTAGATATCATTGTAAAAGAGATGCTTTAATCCAGCTTCTGGAAGTTCTCAACATGCCCATAACACTTGCAGCTCTGCATTAAGACAATGACTATAATCAAATCTCATACTTTAGGGTTTCAGCTGATCAACTGCAAGGGTTATAAAGAATTTCTTTTTCCTTTCACATAAAAAACAGACAGATATTTTGGTGCGGTTTATGTTCTGATCTCTCTCTGAAGTAGCAGAGATTGCCCACACCTACAGAAAACACAGGGGGAGCTGATGCCGTGGCCAGTGGTAATAGGGAAAGGACTTTTTCTTAGCCCAAAATTCACCAAGCAGTCACATCCTAATGTGAGCTCATGTGAATTTGAAGCCATCTGGATGCAAACCACCTCTGACCTGGGAACCGTGTGATTAGGTCAGCGCAGAACCAGGTTTAACCTGCCTGCCCAGCTAAGGGCCTGGCCTTAGCACCCGCTCCGCGCGGCAGTGACGCAGCTACGTGACTTTTGGAAAGGGGCCGTTTCATGCTGCAGAGCGCTGGCCAAGGGTGAAAACTATTGGATCACCATACCCTTAGAGGTCTTGTTAATGAATCCTGCTAGATTAGCTCAAAGGGAACGCTTTGCCCAAGGTGAGATAAACAGAAAATCTCAATCGAGTTTGTTTTGTGTTCGTTCAGTGTGAGATCCAAATCACCTGTTAATACACTAAAATCATCTGGACATATCTCTTCTAAATAACTAACTGTTACTGAAGCAGCAAAAGTAACACCTTGACCTTTTCTGTCTCCTGAAAATTAAACATGCTTTAGCCTAACTAGAGTTATCGTGTTTACACACAGGTATCAGGACGGATTTCGTGTTCTGTGTTTTCCAGTATAACTAGGTGCACAAGTATGCCTTTTGGTGTTTAATTTAGCTACATCTGTAACTATACAATCCACACTATTTTAGCAGAATACTGTCATGACTTAATTATTAAATTCAGGTCAAGCTGATGACGAGACAGGACATTCTGCTGCTTTAACAGTTTTGTGGGAAAAGAGCACGTCTCTACTCTGTCAAATAAAGCATAAAATGAGAAATGGCTCCTCTAGTGATCCCTGTGAGCTGCACAGTGGCACCTGAGTCTCCAAATAAAGATCTGTTCAAGTCAAGTCCACATTTCCAGGCTTTTATTCCTCTCAGCTACCTATACTATTCTCCTGCATCCCTTTGACAGTGAGTTAGATTCAAAGATATTTCTGTCTGTGCTAAATAACAGGCCATTTGATGGAGTTGTGCGCAGCTACACCTGGCATGTAACGCAGGCATATAATTCACCTGTCCTGCAAATCAGGACATTTTCCATGCAGAATAAGGATGATTTCTCTTTACCATAACTCTGAAGCATACATATTAATATAAGGCTCTGTTGACGGTATGGGTCATTATCATTATGTTCAGATTGTCATATTTCAAAGTAAGAATGGGACATGCCATGATAGCACTATCTAGTAACACAAAATATTCATGTAAAAACAAAAGCGGACTGAATTTTTTAAAAGGAGAAAAAAAAAAAAAAAGATAGACTGATACTGCTTGTCTCAATGTCTATCTTGGTGATACATGCATATATTTGACAGCAATCACGAAGACCATGTTTACAAGATGGCCCTCTCAAGCAGTACATCATTCCATGAGTATCCTTACTCAAACCAAACCAGACTACTCAGAGTAAGAGCCTTCTCATCTGCGATGAAAATGGCAAAATCTGCACTTACAGCCTTCTGACTTCTCAAACAGACATCACTTGGTCTGCAGCCGTATTTGAGGACAAATAGCTCCGACAGAATCTGTACCTGGATCTGCTCCACACTGCGCACAAATTTCATGATAATGAACTTCTAATCTTTTGTTGATCATTTGATCTACTGAGATTCCTATAGCATAGCTAATGACCACAATGCAGGAACGCTTGGAAAACCTCAAATAAATCTACTGTTCCATAATTTTAAAAGAATACTCTTTTAAACAAAAACTGAAGGAGGAACATTGTATTATGCAACAGACACATTAGAAGCCAATTACATAATACAGACTACTATTGTTCCAATGACAAATATCATCACAAATTTTGACTAAATCTCTTTGGGATACAAAAATGACACCTTAGTGTTCACAACCTGTTCATCTGAAGGATTATTCAAGAGAATTTTGAATACAGGAAGCGTATGCACATTTCCAGCAGAGAAGAGATTTACCTTATCTCACAGAGTGCTCATTTATATTCCTCTTGTGCCAAAATTTTTACCCGAGTAACAGAAGTTCATGTGATCACTGAGCAGCAAATTCTCTGCTCTTGTATTTCTGCTAAAAAATTCCCAACTCAAAATGTTTGAATTGTTAAGTAATTATAGTTGTAAGATTTGAAAATTTTTGAGTGCACTATTTTTAAAGTTAATTTCCATGCAGCATAAAAAATGGATACGTACAGTGTGTCCTCATCTTTTCTTGATTCTCTACTGAAAATTATGGTCTTACTGTTCAAAACCTGTTTCCTATGCATTCCTAGTAACAGAACTGGAAGCTCAGTCTTGTATTTCTTGAATCTGAGCTTTCCTTAAACACTACCAGTTTGTTTTTTTTCTTCTTTATAGAATCACGTGCAAGTTCGAATTAACTTAAAATCTTTTCATTAGGATTTCGTATTTTGGATTAATGCTTCTCCCTCCTTGGTTTGTTTAATATTAAAGATACTATAGTTAACATTTAAAGCAGATTTTCAATTCTAGTCTTTAAACTAGTGCATGTAATAGCTACCTCTTCTTCTTTTATCTGAAATTTAAAACCACCCTAATAGCACAATTTTGACATGTAACGAAATGCTCTCAGAAGCACACCAATTACATTTTACCCCCCTCCCCAAAGAAAACTCAATAAACTCAATATAAAACAAACAAACAACATAATCTAATCTAACTGTCCACTTTACCTGGAAATGCATGCCCTGTTAGAGAATCCAAATCTGAAATTAAAACAGTGAAAAAATAATCTTTAACACTAATTTAATATTAAAAGAACAAAAAAATCAAAAACAAACCTGGCACCAAATATTACATTATTATCAACATCAAATTTTAATCATATATATATATATGAAAAGCAAAACTGGAACACTTATCATTACATTACAGTTTTTCTTCCCCATAGTTTGGTAAAGATGTGAAATAGGCTCTAAACACGAAAGTCTTGAACACTATGAGAAGCTAATTTAATTTACTGTTTAAGACAGATATACCACAATTAAATAGGAATTTTACAATATTTTTAAATGAATTCTGCTTTCAGAAGCTTATATCTTGAATATAAACATTTGTTCTGAGGTTGTACATAAGAACAATTATTAGAAATCTGCAGAATGCTTTTTAGATTATACCATTTTAAAAAGATTTTCTTTCTTGGTCATAACAAATAACAAACTTAATTTTGTCTATCCTGGGGTTCATTCTTTCACTTTTTTTTCAAAAAGTAGCCATTTTTAAAAAGAGAAGAGAGCTGGAAGTACTCCTGTTGACACCGACAAGTATAAATGAGGGCTTTCCTGGTCAAGTCCCATCTGAAGAGGAGCAGGAAGGCTCACCAGCGGCACTGGTGGCACCAGGATGACCCCTCCCCAGCTTGCACTAGGACCAGAATTCAGAATTTCATCTTTGAAGTGCTTTGCCCCACCTTTGGAAATTCCATGTTCTTAACAGAGACATATTTACTAACTTTGAGGAGTTACACTCAGAGATTCGCTTGTAAATCTATACCCAGAACTACAAGAGTAGTTAGCTCTGATGAAGTATGGTGACAACATCAGCTAGGATTGCTACTGCATTACCAAGGCATACGGCTAATTCCAGATATACATGAAAAATATACACATATATCTGGAATACACTCCAGATATACACCAAAACCACCCTTCATAGGTAGCGTTCTGTCATCCCAGACAGTGATGTGAGCACATTTGGAAAACAAGCCCCGTTGCTAGGAGCAGTCCACCAGTTCCCAATGAGCTCACCAAGACAGGACGTGTGACCCTCAGACCGTCCTTCTCATCGTCTCAAGTGGGATGGCAGAGGGACGCAGCAGCTACCTTCTCTTGGACAAGCACAACAGGCAGATTGTGGCTAACCAATTTACCCCAATATGGGCACACAGCAGCTCACTTGGCCTTTATAGGAATTGAATGGATTTATTAGCAGTGCCCGGAAAAAGGTAGTTGGGCAATCTAGGCACTTTATTAGAAACTTCTAGTAGCATTTTTAAACTACTTCATCTTAAAAAAAAGATTTTGTTTCCTTATTGCAACAATTAAGAGATACAAGATTCAAGGATAATGGTTTAGGCCACAGAAATCCTGAACTTCTTGTAATACAGTAACAGACTCTAAAAATTATTGGGAAAATATTTACCAATGAACTCCTGGATATATAACTTTTCCTGGAAGAGAGGAGGAAAGTGTGCTTGGCTTTAGTAATTTATAACTGTTTAAATGAGATAAATTTCCTGAGGACTGAGAACATGCTTAATGTTGTAAGTGAACATGGGAGAAAAACAACCCACGATGTGACAAATGAACTAGTGAGAATTGCTTTCCAAAATCTAAGATAGTAAACACAATGCATTACCCAACACTTCCAGTTTGTGGGGCCTCAAGCTTTATCATACCAAACTTTATCAGAAACTACAGCAGAAAGAAAAACTAATCTCAGCGTTTCTCCTTCTAGAGCCCCAGAGACAAAAGAATGTTGCTGCCCCCAGGAGACCCTAAAAACCCCACCAAACCCAGGTTATGCATAAATGGAGTATCCAGCTACGCAGTGCCTGCTCTCTGAAAGCACAGAGATTGGATGCAGCCACCATGTAAATCTGGAGCATCCCCAAAAAAGGTGCAATACCCGAATTTCCCAAACTGCCGTCACTGGGCACATGCTGCGGCTGCACATCCTGCCACAGAAATAATGTGTTTGAAAACACCTGTTCTATGTCATTTCATTGATGAAAATATCCTGATGCAAAACCTTAAAATCCAAGAAAAAGAATAATAATAATAAAAAAAAATCTTCTTCCTAAAGCAGTGAAACCATATCCACTCAGACACAGGGATTTAAAAGAAAAAAAACCCAAACCAAAAAAGTGGGACTTGTTTCTGAAAAGCGCATGTACGTGTTGCGACTTGTAGCAGAAACCACTGTAAAAATGCTATTCTGAAACTAATGCAGATAACTTAATGCAAATGAATTAGGCACTTGTCCCAGCATAAAACAGCACTACCTTGTAACACTCCGTGTTAAGCTAATGATGTAAATTGTGGATGTGTTTATTTTCTTACAAGTCAACCTACACTAACTGAAAACAAGGTAATTTGTCACCCGAGCACGTGTGTCCTGTGTGAACTGTTAAATAAAATCAGACCTACTTGGCTAGCTGAAACCAGAAGACTTTATGGTATATAGAACCCACAAATCATGATCCACATGCCCCAATTCCATCATTACATTTCACAAAGAATGATATGAGCTGACGCCGCATAGGCAGGCAATGTAAAGTTCCCCAGATAAAGATAAATACAGTGTGCAGCATTTCCCTGCTAGACTTCAACACATGCAATTACTGCAGTTATAACGGAACGAAACCTTTGCTGTGAGTGAAACAACTGGAGTATTCAGTCTCTGCCATAAGATTTCTTCTACTCTTCTATGGACTCCAAGGGCAGGAGAAAAATCAACATTTCCTGTTACTGTTCAGAAGACTTTGCAGTTTCTTGGACTGATTTTCAATTAAGCAAGCCTGGTCAGGTGGAATCTAATTTTCCTCTATTCCATTTATTTAATGAATTGCCCTCCTTTGGCACCACTCACTTTTCTTTTCATACATAAGACTTTCTAAGCAAAGAGCAGCAATATGAGATGAAAGTGGAGTACATTCAAACAAAACACACTTCTATCCTCTTTTTAAGGCAAAACAGCTAGCATGTCCCTAGTAGCAATTAGCAATGAACTACATTCATGCAATCTATACCTGATTCGTACTGCAAGTCATTAATTTAAGTAGAAAAAACAGTGATTCCATGATAAAGCTGACTTTCAGTTAGATTGCACAGCAGTGGGAAAGAGGACGTACTCCTCAGCAGGCAGTATCTTTGGTACACCACATTCATTCCATTAGCTCACGGCAAAACGGACGTCGGAGATGGTACAAGCTTTTCATGTCCATAAGCTAATCGGTTTTTTCCTAGCGTTGAGTAGCAAAGGTGGAGTCCTGACTATAGCTTGCCTTCAAGGCCTTCTTCCTCCTATTTCAAAAACAGAGTACTCTGCAGAATCCAATATGTAACCTTCGACTTCCACTCGCATGGTAGTCCTAGCGCTGTGCTTACAGTAAAATATCAAAGCATAGTATAGCTGTCACCAACATGGGTGGGCAACGCCAAATGAATGGAAGGGATGATTTTTACAGTGCACGGGAAAACATATTTAAGGTGCAGAGCACATTTAAGTCATTTAACATTAAGGGTTCTCCATGGCATTGTCAGCGAGGTGATGAAGTACCAAATCATCTCTGGGAGCCGATACCTGCTTAGAAAGGTTAGGAGAAGCTAAATGAATGCTAAATCATGCTCTTTCGAAAATACAAGAATTTTTCCTGCTTCTAAGTGCTTAATAGATATTGCTAGCAGGAAATGAGTGTCTCTGCTTTGCTAAACTTCCAGAGTTACATCTAATCTTATCTCACTAAAAGCCCATCACTGGGCAGCAGAACTCGGGAGCCATTGCGGATGTGCACAACACCTGGGCCATGAATTCTGCAAAGCCCACGTCTCCTTTAAACAAGAAAAGAGCAGTGAGGTCCAGCCCCTCATAAAATTTGGAATAAGAAGGCAGAGAAATGA
Organism: Cariama cristata; assembly: GCF_000690535.1. Taxonomy (NCBI): domain Eukaryota; kingdom Metazoa; phylum Chordata; class Aves; order Cariamiformes; family Cariamidae; genus Cariama; species Cariama cristata. The sequence goes on along the minus strand of NW_009615647.1, from coordinate 8,946 downwards.
AATGGCTGGTCAGAAAGAGGAAAGTCAAGAGCTGACATACAGTTGCAGTTGGTGAAGATGTGAGACGGTTTGCATTAACCAGAAGTTACAACTGCAGCTTTGAAATCAGGCCAGTGAAAATTATTGGTATGTAACTCCTAGGATTGGAGTTGGATTGTGAGTTTGGCCGCACCCAGATTTGGGGTTTGATTTGGTACTACCCAAACCCAAACCAGAGGCTCAACTAGAAGGAGGTAAGCAGCTCTTTGCGTTAGCCTCTAGAGGGGGAAAGTTTCCTTCAGCTTCGCAAACGATGGGTATTACTCACCAAAAACCTGGGTTTGCAGCAGAGGTGACTTACACAGCCCTGGTGCCTAGACTTGGCTCTGCACTATGTCGCCTTACCCTGCCACTGTGCCCCTAACCTACTGCAACAAAACTGGTTTCAGGCTCTTTCTTATTTTCATTGATATATTCTCGCATTCATTTGCCACCAATCCTGTTAACAGCACAATTATCATTTCAAAGGGAATGTAAACCTTTCCTGTGAGAATTTCCCCAAGGAGAAGAAAAGCATTAGCGTAGAGGTTGCACTCAGGAATTCATACCAGGACAACCACCGTCTTACAAACCCACTGCTCATTTGCACTAGTTGTGGGAACTTATTTTTACTCTCAGAGATAATTCAAAAGAAAAAAAAAACAGCTGAACAGTTAGTTATGAAGACTTAATAATATGACATTACAAAGCCTATTTATTTTTCTGATTTAACTTGATACCATCTATCTATTGACAAAAAAATTTCATCATATGGAAACAGGTAGATCACATCTACAGTGTTAATGAGGGTTTTGTTTTGTCAGCTTGCTTTTCTTTGATATCATTGAGACTGGGATTCGAACGTACTTTTCTTCAGTAGAGGTGTCTTCATGTTAGCAAGGTGTCTGAGCTTCCATTAGCTCCAATGAAGAAGCAGTTGAAATTGAGTCAATTAATTACACTGAAAAGTAGAAGTCAAACTTTCAGATGAAGAGTTAGAAGAGTTCTTTCCATTGTCAAGGTCTCTAATAACTACAGAGGGAGCTTAGACAGCTACCCACGTAGCCTGTAGTGTAGGTATTTGGAGCTGAATCTCACCGCAAGAAGATCTTTAAGGAAAATAATCTATATATATGGATGTGGATTTGAGACAGCCACAAGAATAATACGGGAATGATTTAGGCATGGAATATTAGCTGTTTCGTGGTTGGTAAATCTGATTGATTCAGATCTCTGAAATCACTAGTTAAAATAAGTCCTACACAAAAATAAACTTTGTCCTGCCACCCTATAGTGCAAAAACTTGCTGGTCATTTTCTCCACTCTCTTAAAATCAGAGGATAATTATACAGGATGGTGCTTACAGCCTTATATTTTGCCTTCGGATTTTACATTATTCCAGCAAGAACTTGGACAATAAGCACAAACTGAAACACTGAAGGGTCCATCTGAATCAAAAGCCATCTGGACATGGTCTCGGAGCACCTGGCTCTAGGTGGCCCTGCTTCAGCAATGGGGGTTGGACCAGATGACCTCCAGAGCTCCCTTCAAACCTGAACTGGTTTGTGACTCTATGAGATAACACCAATTGTTGAAACAACCCAAGGGTGCACATGGCTGCAGTGTTGACAGACCAGCAGAAAGAAATGCATTTTTCCTGATGAGAGCATTGAACTGAGGGAGACAGATCTCAAAAAACACTGATTAGAAGAGCTTTTATTAATAAGGCCGCTCTTCTTAACACAATCTATCTGTTATTATTAATAGTTGGTAACCATTCACCCTGCCCATGCATGTCTCTGCTCACACAGTTCACTCTTGCACTTGCACACTCACTCATAGTTCCCCACTACTGCACAGTGGGGAGGCCAACCCCAGCTGTTTGTGCAGAGGCACGGGGTCGTTATAGCACACAGGGGCTCTTCGGTGGGTGTCCACAAAGTCCCTCAAAGGCAATGAAGGTGGTGAAGGGCCTGGAGCACAAGTCTGGTGGGGAGCGGCTGAGGGAGCTGGGGGTGTTTAGCCTGGAGAAGAGGAGGCTGAGGGGAGACTTGATCGCTCTCTACAATGACCTGAGAGGAGGGTGTAGCCAGGTGGGGGTTGGCCTCTTCTCCCATGTAACAAGTGAGAGGATAAGAGGAAACGGCCTCAAGTTGCACCAGGGGAGGTTTAGATTGGATATTAGGAAGAATTTCTTCACCAAAAGGGTTTCAAGCACTGGAATAGGCTGCCCAGGGAAGTGGAGGAGTCCCCATCCCTGGAGGTATTTAAAAGATGTGTAGATGTGGTGCTTAGGGACAGGGTTTAGTGCTGGACTTGGCTGTGCTAGGTCAATGGTTGGACTCGATGGTCTTAAAGGTCTTTTCCAACCTAAATAATCCTGTGATTCTAAGATGAGAGGCAAGTGTAATTCAGAATAATTTTTACATGGTAGCGCTCAACTCAAAAAACCACCATATGGTCTAGTGGTGGTCCTGGCTGAGCTAGGTTTATGGTTGGACTCGATGACCTTAAAGGTCCTTTCCAACCTAAATGATTCTGTGATTTGTTTCATCAGGTCTATATGCAACCCTGCAGCCTGGCGGCCTGTAGCAGCAGCAGCAGCCTCTTGAATGTGGTCCCATTTACACAACTGGCTGTTGATGCCAGCAAGGGCAGGTAGCCAGGTGCGGTCAACTTTTGGTGCCTCAAGTTTATCAGTTCTTGCAGAGCCAGCCAGACTGCCCATTTCAGAGCTTATGCCTCGGAGACTGCTGCACCCTTCTCTCTGCAGCCTGCTGTATCCTCTAACTTTCTCCATCCATACACCTAGGTACCTATAGAAATCACTCGCACAAGCTCACGCAGAAGGCACTTTTATGCAATGCAGCCTCTCCCCCGCTACACGATATACTTTAGTAGAAGTAGCTAGCGGGAGACCTAAAATCCTGTTATTCCAGATGCAAATTGACCCTTATGTAGTAGTTGTGATAATCACAAGAGCTGGTAATAGTACCAAATGCACATTGTCCTTAAAAGATTCTATTCAAAACAACATGATAAAGGAAGAAAACACTTCCAGATTACTAAAGCATCTCATTAAAACAAAAAGCTCTCTTTAGATACAGTTAACTTTTTGGCATCCCCTTCCTTTAGATAGCAAATATTAATTAAATGTATCATCCTTAGTTTCCTTAGAATAATTTCCTTTCTGTGTTCCTGAAGCTGTATTTATTAGGGCTTTTGGGTCAAAATGTCACCACCCTCTATACAGAATAAAAGTTTGTATTACATTAAAAAAAAACCAAAACCCTTTATATTAAGCAAAAAAATATTTGGGATATTTGACAGAGTTACTGTAAACATATTTTCCAGGTCTAGTTTGACTTGACTGAGCTCCTTTAGTAGGTCCATAGTGGGTAACATACTTGAGTAGAAAAAACTGGGACCTACTGAGCCTGGCCAGCTTAACTGGATCACGGTCTGCTTCTTTTCCTCCACAACTTCTATTTTCCTCATTTCTTTACTCTGTCTCACTTTAAAAAACTAAAGAAAAACAACCACCAATTAAAAATAAAAAACCCAAAACCAGTTTCCTTACATTTTGAAAGCCATCATTAATCCATTTTCTCCTTCCGCTGATCTCAAGCAAGCTGTCTGCTTCATGCTTCCTAGTATAATCGTGGCCTCAGGACTGGTTTATCCAAACTCAATACAGGGTTTTTAAATAACATCTTAAAATATAATGTAGAACCTACAGCTGCATACAGCCATCTCAAAATCAGAACATTAATGCTTTCCAAAATAGCTCTCATCAGGAAACTTGCAGTACATTATGGCTGAAATCCCAGCCCCGGTTTCCAGCGGTGATGGATGCCGTGCTGACAGCACCTACTCTACTCTATTTGAGTAGAGCACCCACCCTACTCGAGTGCGGAGAGACTTTATTTAGGCAGCATTCACCAGAGCTTTGACAGCAGTGATGGAGGTCACCTCTCACCAGTGCTTGGTGTCCTGGAATTTGGACGCCCCTGCAGTTGACCACAACCTTACTGCTCCATATCGAGCCCAGATTTCCCAGAGGACTCCCACTGGCATGCTGGCCTCACCACACGTCATAATCCCAACGCTTTGAAGAAGGCACACCGGGTCTACAAGCACACCGTAACTGGGAGCACTGCACCTCCTAAATCCCACTCAAATTCAGCGTGCACACATGTAAAACAAACTCACACATATTAAAGTTTCTCAGAAACATCAGTACAAACATTATTCATACTTTCGTCAGTGACTTCCACTTGTGCAGCTGGTTTAGCCACGAAAGAGGTAAAAGAACTAATTTCCTAATGTACTTTAACTTCTTAGCATGTCTACAAACACTTTCAAGGTCAGGAGCACTTTTAAAATGATGTTTGGCTGATCATTGAACAATCACACCTTACATCTAAAACTTTCTAGGAAGTTTTAATTCTAACAGATTTTTTTTTTTTTTTAAAGGACATTTGTAAATTTATTCCACTCCTGCCAGAACTAAAGCCTGCACATATCCAAGATCTGTGGAGTCATCATTACTACAGTACTGTTCCTGAGCTAATAACCTAAAGCTTTAACTTTGGGTCAGAGCTTATTTCTACCCTGCTAGCTCAAAAGGCAAGTATAACTCTTTCCTATCTATCTGAAAAAGACCACGCAGAAACAACGTAGTTTGCACATTAAGGAGATGGCTAACACGGACAGCCATGGGCTAGTTATACTTATTTAATCTGTGAAAAATTGTTATTTGTAGGTAGAGTTTTAACAGCTGACCATAAATAGCTGGTAGAGTTTTGAGAGTCTAGCTGAATTGGACCTGTGCATTCAGTCAACTCTCTTCCCATCTGAAAAGTTGAAACTCAAATCTATTTTGCATTAACATGGAACATATGCATTGCATGGCTCAGGAGAAGCAATGCCATAATACACATCATGATATGGTGATATCATGACTCTCAGAAGTATCAAGCTATCAAATTTTATAGACTAGAAAACCATATGATAGATCAAGTAAAACTATGCTAAATAAAAATAAACTTGTTTATGTAATGTTGAGACATTTGTGAAATCTTCTGATGAAATTCTGGAGGTAGGCACTGGGCAAGTGAGGAGTCTCAAACAGAGGTTTAATAATACTGTACCAAAAAATAAAATAAAATAAATCAGTTTCCTGAAAAATGAACTGCAAAATATCGTATCTCCTCAGTTTTACTGCAGTGCCTTTCTAAATCTGCTTTCTGCATGAGAAAGGCAAGAAATGCTGTGAAATTCAAGTGTGCCACTTTATGCGGCTATTCATGCCAAACACTACGACATGTCTTTCGGAAGCTGCTTCTTCGTGTTGTCAGATTCCTTCAGCTCTTCTGTCTTTCTCTTGTTCCAGAAATGCCTCTTCTCTTGCAGTTTTCTTGTTTTTTAGTGACTTTGCTTTTTCCTTGAACTTTATATGAATACAAGCTCTTGCATCGGCAGGCGTTTCTAAACAAAAGATAATTTTCTCTCATTTTCACCTCAGCACCAACTTCCCTTCCTCTAACTCGTGTCAGATTGCTTTCAGGTTTGTGCTCAGCTTGATCGGGTCTTTCATATATCATTCATTATCTTCTGCCGGCCAAGCCACAGTATTTTTTCCTATTCATTCTCCTGTCTTTTTTTTTCCTTTTATCAGATAAAACCGAGCACTTATTATTAAGCAATCTTTCAAGCCTTGATGCCCTGCCTAGTTTCAGAGAAACTAAATAACTATGTTTATACCTTGACGTGTAAAGTACCAAGTTAGGCTTTATATGACAAAGCTGACTCAGTGACTTACTAAATATTAGGACAATTCCTGTTGTACTAAACAAGCTGAGTCTTCTAAGTACATTAGATTTGCAAAAGCTAGTGGGAAACCAAAAGACAAAGCATCTACTTAGTACTTAAAGGGAAGCAAACAAACAAAAAACATTAAAAGTGCAGGCAGTGAAGCATTTCCATGAGGCAAGCCCAGGAGTTTGCTAACAGATAATGCCTTTCCAGAAGGAAAAGTTAGAAGAGATTTGGCACAGTCTATGCATACATTTTGTAATCTCCCAAACCGGTACACAAGAGAGACTGATTAGGGCTAGAGGAATGCAGCACTTCTACATCCCAGAAGATATACAAAGGAGGGGGGGGGAAAAAAAGCTGTTAAACGTTAATTAAAAAAACCCAACCCAAAATCCAAAAAACCCTACCACCAAAAACCTCCTACAAACTGACTTTCTACATGAAAGGCAAATACGTTTCCAACAGAAGAACTACAAAACTTTGGAAGGACTGAAGGTGAAAGCATGAGAAATTTGTTATAAATGGCACTGGACATCAAACAGAATTCAAGAACTACATCAGTGAAACTACATAAATGTAAGCAATGTTATTTGGTAGTAATTCTGCTTCCAAGGTATTTCAAAGAATAATTGCACAGATGTCTCAGGGGTTTTAAATCACTGAAGCTAAAAATGGATCATTTTATCACTGGAAGACTGTGTAGGACGTTGAAAGTTTACGTCGGGTCAACAAATACCCGGACTCTGTTTGTTCAAGAAAAATACCGGTTTTGGGGGACCAGCTGTATGGATGAAATCAGCTTCCATTGCAAAATGTTTCTTTAGCTCCTAAGTGGATCTTAGTTCAGAAAACTAGTGTGCTCTGACAACTGCTCTGCGTAGTCTGAAAATGAAGACAGGCTTTTGTTAATATTTTGAAGATAATCAGCTGACCTAGATGTTAAAACATTATGCTACAATAAAACGGTGACTGCTGTATTTTTTTTACTTTCTCATTACTGCTCACTGCCTCTTCAAACTTCATGTTTAGCTAAACCTCTTCAAGCCTGTGGCAATATCTGAAGAGACTGTGTTAAAATTAATGAAATCTTTGAAAACGTTTAGCCACAGTCCTGCTGTTATTGAGTTTTCTTGAGAGTGACGTCAATGAGAAGAGCAGCAGGTGCAGGTTTTCCTTCTGTCCTATCATACCCCAGTACTCGGGATATAGATGGATTTGGGTGTAGGCTTGTGAAAGACAACTTCAAGGGGGAAAATGCTACAGAAACTTCTAATTTTAAAACTGATACGTTTTTGTTGCAGGAAAAGAAAAAAAAAAGACAGGAGATGTCTGCCAGGAGCATAAAGGGCCTGGAAGGAGGTAAGAACTGTGTTAAAGCTACCTACCACAAAAGTTCAAAACATGAAACGGGCTACTCTGTTTCACTGGTTCCCATACTCCGTGCAACGAAGAGAAGTATGTACTAGCCAGGTTGTTAAAGGAAGCAACAGAAATTCGGAGAGTTCATCAATTCCAGGCAATTTATGTGACACTGCTCGAGATGCACGCGTGTACCTCTATGTATGCTAGAAAGAGGAGCAAAGAAGAGCGTGGTGCAGCGGAGGATCACACAGTAGCAGAGGTACATTCACGACACACCGCATCTGAGCTATTTCATGACGAATAGCTGTAGTCCAAAGCCATTTGAACGTAGCTATGATGTTTCAGGGTCCAAGTTGACAAATCTACATCATACCTTCTCTCAACGTCTTTTCCTGCGAGGAAGTCTTTATCAAAACAAATAAACACAATTCACAGAACTTGCTTTCTTAACCAACTGACCTCTTCCCACAGTCAGCACGGAGACAATGGGACAAAGGAACCTCCACTATTCAAAAAAAGACTATCGGAATGGGTCAACAGCCTATAATACAAGGCAGCACACAACAATTGCCATAATGATGTGTTGTTCATGTGTCATTCACTGAACAATAGTCAGCTTCTGAAGTGGTGATTTAAGAAAGTTGTCAGTGTTTTCAGTTGTAAACATCAGAGTTCTATCAGAAATAACTGCAAGACTCCCTTTAATTTCACAGGGTAAGAATTGCACCAAATTCAGAAAGAAAAGACCATGAAACAGGAGAAGAGATTTCATGGGGAAAAGTTCGTGATAATGTAATTAAAACCTCTATGCACAAGGGAACGAAGTAAAGGCTCAATTGGCTTTTGCCCACAGGCATTTCCAGATTTGATTGCTTCACTCGGTTGGTTTAGCATTCTTTCAGCACAGTTTTGTGCTTTCAACATTTTTCATGTGGACTATAACCAGAGGAGAAAAGTTGTTTCATGATGTAACTCACTGGAGTCAGTGGAATTACTCCAGTACAGAATATGGTTCACCATCAAAAGTGTTTGATTTTTGCAGATTTTAAATATTCAACTATTAAATGAAACAACAACTATTTAATCATAATGTAAATCCTAAGTATGACTCTTCTGAACATCATTGTAAAATGCATGAATGCACAGGTAAAACAGAGCAAACAGTTCAGTTACTATCTCTAGATCCAGGATACGTATCCGTGAGCTGCACCTTAATTCTGGGCCCTGACACGCAAATAGGCAAGCAGCCAGATTGTCATGGCTCTCTTCCACTTTGACCAACTTTGGCTTTGAAAAGCTTTTCCAAGCAAAATGCACTGAAACTGCTTTGTTCTCTGGGATAGACTCAGTCTTGAAAAATGAGCAGTTTCAAATGGAAGAAAAAGATTTATCAGAATATTCTAAAAATAAGTGTATTTGAAGGCCAAGTCTGGTCTGCAGTGTGTAATTTGAGCTCATCTTTTCTAAATGATCAAGACCTCCTTCCATATTTTAGTATATCTACATATTATATGTTCTAGAGTTTACTTTAACAAAATACCTAACAATAGGAAGGTTGCATTAATTTCTTTTAAAAAACAACTTTGATATGGAAATAGATCTGCCTCCAAAATGAACTGGTTAACCTTTGTAGAAACAACATGTCATGGTTTTACTCCAGCTGGCAACTAAGTACCACGCAGTTGCTCGCTCACTCCTTGCCCTCCACCCCTGGGTCAGATGGGGAGGAGAATCAGAAAAAGGTAA
>NW_009615646.1:0-42001 GCF_000690535.1 Cariama cristata | reverse complement strand
CCCCCCAGCCCTGACAGGGGCTGTAGGTGTGCTTCCCTCGAGATCATTTATTCCTACCAGGTTGACGGCTTTGATTTTTCTATCTTAAACTCCTGCACGTTGCCCCTATATAGAGATATTTTAAACAGCTCTCATCGTATTAAGGCTTAAAAACCAATATGAAGGAAGCAAGGTGTGTAAAGAAGAAGAGAGATGCAGAGCTGCAGGCTTCCCATATGTAAAAGGGATTGCAAAGACCAAAAGAATAAACCATTTTCCACGGTCCTTATACATGGAATAAGTGTCAGTAAGTATAAATTGCAGCAAAAGGGATTTAGGTTAGCCACTGGCAAAAAGCTTTCTGGTAACAGGAGAAACCGAGGCTACAAACTCGATTGCCGGCTAAGGTAAAGGGCCTCCTGAAACCCTCCCAGCTTGGTTTTCTCTGAGTTTTTTATATTCCTGTAGGATTGTGTCAACTATATCAGTTTTAGGAGGAATTTCTTTTAAAGAATGAAAGTATTGTACCCTTGTATAAAAGTTTGGACATATGTTATGAGAGAATAAAGCAAGACATGCTCATAAAAAAAAAAAAAAGAGAATTTACATAGTGATCAAATACCCTAGTGAGAAAGAATTAGGCATGAATTTAAATAAAATTTTTTGTGAGATTAATTCTGAAACAGTTGGGACTACATTTGAACTACTCAGAAATAATTTGTCATACATACCAGCATTCCATCTGAATGGCTCAGCTGACACTTGTAGAAACAGCTATTAGCTCAATAAAAATAGCACCAATTTTTGCTTTTCACGCAAATGCTCTGCATTCCAGCTTCTAGAAATTTCCTACATTTTCTGGATGGCTATCTTTGCTTCTACATACTTTCTCTCTGCCTAGTCCTTGAAATCTATTGTAGCAGCATCTTTCAATAGAGGCAGCATAGAAGGAAAATGTGTTTTTAAAAGGAGAAAATTATTCAAGCTATGTTAGAGAGTTACCTGAGGTTTTTGTCTTTTAAAGAAAAATATTTTGACAGTAGATAACCTAATTCTAAAAGCTCTACCATGTAAGCTCCAACAGAGTTTCCTTTTTTCTAAACTTAGTCTGTTCTATTAAAAATACAATTTTGTGCTGTGGTGTACTCTACAGTATCCATGCGTATCAAGAAATGGTGACAAGATATAGAGGGACAGCAAGACTATTAAATATCCATCATGCCACTCTGGATCAGGCTTAATGCAATCAGAAACACATGACTACATCAACTTATCTCCTTTGATCAAATGTGATTAAGTCAGTCATTAATTTTCAAGACAAATAAAAAATGCAAGATCATTTTATTATAAATGTAAATGCCTGTCTTCTTAAATGATTTTTCTAAAGGAAGCCCTTCTAATACAGAACTTTGTATACTTCTGAGAACAGTTGTTTTAACATTGGTTTTAATTTTAATGAAACATTATGTATTTGTATGCATGTCTTATTTCCTTTTTTCTCACACTGCTCATGTTGTCAAGCAAAATTTGTGCATCAGCTTGATCAAGATAATTTCATTATACCATTGTTACCATTATGACTTAGGCAATTAGTAGTTTATAAGAATAAATTTATAGCAATCAGTGATTGAGCCACATTTGCAGTAGTCAGGGTGTAATAAAGCCCAATCAATTTCTTTCATTTAATATGTAGGCTGTGACCCTAGTTTTGATGAGAACTCTTAGCTATTTCATCTTTAAATAAAAAAGAATGTCTGCAAGCAATTATAGTGGTGTGTTAATTGGATATTCCTTTTTATCTTTTATACTACAGAATGCATTGCTAACGAAATCCTTGTTTTCTCTCTCATTCCCTTTCTCTCTCCCTCTCTGTAATGAACTGATATTGACTTGGTGTATTTTGTTAAGACAATGGGCCAGATTTTGATTTTCAGTAGCACTGGTGTAAATCTGGAGTGACTTCTCTAAATTAAATAGAATTACTGAGATTTCTATACATATAACTGAAATCAAAACCCGCTCCTCTTTTTCCATTTTTTGTTCCTCATAACAGAGGACCTGACTCGGCAGGCTGTACCAGAGCTGAGTGCTACTTCAAGCTATGATCAGTCATTTTCTTATATATAAAGTATCAGCTGGCATGCAGTATTTAAACAGACAATTCCTAAGCTTAAAGTATTGGGAAGGCTTAGTCTTTGCCTAAGGTACTTTATTGCATTAATTCCATGCTGATTTAAGGTATTTGATGATAGATGAAAGTAGTACACATTACATGAAGAAATGAGACTCCAACCCAGATTCAATCAGCATTGCACAGGTCAAGTTGTACATGTTTCGTGTTCCATGAAATCACTCATTGACCTGAATAGGTCCATCATTTGGGTAGCAGGTTTCTACTCAGGACTAATAGGGGCATAAGAGTTCAGATAAAAGGTTTTGTGCCTGGAGTATGTACACATTGGAACAGTTAACCAATAATTTTCTTGATATTTATTTCCCCCACAGCAGAAGTTTAAAACACAAAGCAAAATTTCATCAAGTCCTTGGGTTTGTGTCAGTATTTTGAAGATTTCGCACAATAAGGAAAATGACAAATATTTTTTTAAATCTCTTCTGGGATTTAACCTTTAGTATTTGGAGCTAACTGTGTTCAGTAATAGAATTCTGGAATAATTAACAAAACTTGGGTTTTTTACAAATTAACAGGGGGATAACTTACCTTGCAAATGTCTGTCTTTCTATTTTTTGTCATATCAATAATTACACAAGTAAGATATTTTACAAGCAATAAAAAAGTTACCATTCTTCAGTGTCAAATTTTCATGTCCTGTGTCTCTTAAACTTAGGCAAATTTTTTTGTGTAAAACTTCTCATTTGTACCATAAAGCTAGAAGACCTTCAAAACAATCATGTAGCACTATCTAACGAAAGGAAAATAGTACTGTTGACTCCAGGGCTCATGCAAACAACATCTCATTCTTATTTAAGTGTCTCCTGATCTATTCAAATGCTTTACTCTAGTTCTGTGATTTATCAGCCCTTCTGATAGTTTATTATCTGCAGGCTTTATTTCTAGCATAATTGCAGTAAACATTTTACTTGATGTTTTCTGAGGCTGAGGGAATGGAATTCTGAAATCTTTACTCCTTAATCAAGCAAAAATCCCACTGAAGTTAATAGGAATCTTACTTGCACATAAACTCAGGGAAGACTGAAGGGTTTTACACTGCTTTGTACATGAGAAAACTTAGCCCCTCAAAAAGCATATTTGAAGTAATTATGACAGGAAAAGATTTTTAAAAGACAGAAATAAAGAGATCCTCAAAACCTCAAGGCAAATAGTAACAGTAACCTGGCTCAGACACACGGAAAGCAAGCAAAAAATCAGGCAGCAATGCAAGGTAGGGGACTGCTCTTGTTCATCAGTTAGAAGTATTTTGCTGGGGCAAGTTTAAAAGTAAGACAGTCAGCAACACATGTACATACATATACATGTATGTATATCTGCACACACGTATGTATAGCCTAAAACAAAGTACTTGTATGAGAGAAGAAACTGATGTTTAACACTGTGACCAAGATGACAAAACATGTTCCTTGTGGATGGCTTAATGCTAAAACTACCTTCTGATCATTTTGAAGAGGAAAGAAAACATGCATTTTTCTTTGTATGCTGTAACTTGGAAATCAGCTTTTCTGAGTTCAGAAACAACCAAGATTAGAATTTCTAATGCTTGAAGATAAACTGTGTAGAAATTCACCTATGTCAGGAGTTTCTTACATAGCTATAAATGCTTCAGAAGAGTACACAAGTGGCAGTTGCTTGTGTCTAATGGTTGGGGATATTATGATGAATGATGTTCAGCATATTTAGCTTACCAATTTTGTTACGTTCCTTAGTTATTCACAGTCTTAGAAGCATAGGGAAGGGTCAGATAGAAGGGAAAGGTTACTTTTTAATAAAGGCAATGGACAAAGTTGACAAAGAATTTCAACCCTCAGTTCTGACATCAATTTCCTCTGTGTCTTTTAGAAAATTTCTTAGTTGACCCAGGCCTCAGTTTCTTTTCTGCGAAACAGCACTTCCGAAGCAAACACCTAATGTTTTCCTTGTTCAGAGGTTGTAAATAATTTTTGCAACTACAGCCCTGAATAAAAAATACAGAAATATAATTTGGAACTGCTAAAAATATAAAGAACTGTAAATATATCATATTGTTAATGAGCAAAATGACGGTATTTTCACTTACTCTTCTTTGTACTTTTCCCATCACAATGATAGATCTTCGGGCCTAAACTTGTCCTGGCTTTAAGATGGGTTTTGATTGCTACCCGTCTTTAATTCACTGTTCCGCATTTGATTTTCATTACCTTTTTATATGCCTGTAATCCTTTAGTCAATAACACCAATATGTAAGCTTTGGGACCCAGACATAATAACAGAAAAAAAATTCAAAACTAAGAAAACATTAATTGTTTTTCAATATTTCTTTTCAGACAACACATGCTTGCTATCCGAGTTGCAGGATAAACTGGGATTGATCAGTAGGTTAGGTGATAACATTCCCATCTTCGACTAGTGTAAGTACGCAAGTTTTGATATGCAGTCCTTATTTCTACCGCGACAGCATGGACAGATCTGCAGCTCTGACTGCTGTCAGCTGAAGACATCTGACAGGACCAATAGCAATCAGTACTGGGTCACCATATTTTTAGTACTTAACTTCAAAGCATGAAATACAATGACAAATAGCTTTACAGGTTATGCATGACACAGACAACCAACTGAACCAAAAAAATCCTATTCTGGCACCCAGTGGGAAGGGTACACGATTTTCATAGGCATTTTCACAGCAAACAAGTAGTTTGCCTTGGTTATTTCAAAGGCTGACGAGGGAAGCAAACTCCAAGGTGTGAGTATTTCACACTAAAATACTTCTTCAGGACTTCTGCATATTTCTATGATGGACTACTATCCAAACACCTTCTCCAGCCTAAGGTGTATGTATAAGCATAAATAGCCATGTCACAACTGATCAGGCTTTTCCAAGGGACATCCAAACTCTGTGTGTATATGAAAAAAAAAAAAAAAGATATCACATATGTGTATGTGCATGTGTGCACTCATGCCCCGACAGATATTTGAGGAAAAATATACATCTCACAGTGCCAATCCCCCCCCGCCAAACAGCAAAACCATGGAAAAATCAACAAGAAAAGAGCTTCGCAGAAACTTCCCCGACTTCCAAACTTGAAAGAGGTTTATGATTTAAAAAAAAAAAAAAAAAAATCTCCTGCACCAACCAGTTATTCTGGTTGTTTTGATAAATTAACTGTAAAATACACTTCTCAACTTCAATGATACTACTTATTAATTTTGTTTAACTGAAAAGCATCTAAGATGTATTTGTTGTGTAGGACTAGCCTAATCAAGTATGATCACAAGTATGAAGTAACTAGTTAAATACCCAAAGGGTTTACAGCACACAACAAATGTTTCAGAAGGTGTGCTGACTTTGCAGGGTTTTTGATATCACATTCTGTTACATGGTAATACTGACAATATATGAAAAGAAAAGAAAAATATTAGTCTTTCTTTTTCTCCCTGTGGGTAAAATATTGCAATTTAATCATACCATTTTCCATTACATCCAAAAAATAATCTTCATTATGACAACTTTGCATCACATATAGAAAAAACTATAACTACTGGCTTTGAAAAGAAAAATGAAAATATTTATTGGTTTTCTACTTAAGATGTTGCTAACTCAGTGGGTTATTTCTAGAGAAACTGAGCAAGACAGTATGAAATTTCCTTGGCTTGTATCAGAATTTTGCATCAGCATAAGCATTTGGAGATGTGCTTAGAAATAATATCTTCTGTTGGTGTTATCCAGTTGCCAGAGTTTATTGATTTAAATGATACTTGTTTTCAAGATGGGGGCAAAAACAGTTTTCTTGTTGTCACAGTTGTTTTGTGCAGCTATTGATGTGATGAAACAATTTCATTTGTGGAATACTGTAAAGCAGCAGCTGCCTAATGGAAATGAAATACTTTAAGAAATTGCATGCATAAAAGCTTCTAGGTGTTTAAACCTCTGGTCAAATGAGACAATTTATAATGTTAACAAACTTAATTCCAGAACAAGTTGTATCACAATTGGACCTGTCACTATGCTACAAGTAACTGTCCCTCATGATTCATTATGACCCACCCTGCTTGACGTGTGGACTGAGTGCAAACAGAGTGTGGAGAGTGAGTCGGGAGAAGGGAGATAACAGAGATAAATCTAAATTCATTCTGGAAGCAGTCACACTCAATGACATATTCACTGACTTCTTCAACAGCTCATTTGATAATGTTCTTTCTGCACTATTCATTTTTCTGAAAGATGAAAGCTGGCTGAAGATCTCATCTGCTCACTGATGCAGGGAGAAGATTTGAAATTAGCACAAAAATAAAAAAAGGGAGGGGTGGGGTGGGGTGGAAAGCAAGCACTTTCTGATTAACAGTTTCCTAGTCCTGACGGAGAAGGCTAAACACCCTGCCTTTCCAGGTCACCTTTAATTAGATATGCATTATAATTCTACAATATGTCAATGGGCTGGCTTTATCTGACAGAATTGTGCTTGGAGAAGGGGGAATATATTAATCACAATAATTAATTGCTTGAAGAACGGAAACATTGTTTTCTGTCTCAGCTTGTAACATGATACAGATTTGTATAAATTTTTTATTACTGTTCTACAAAAGGCTCAATCTAGGAGGTTAATAACATGAATGTAAGAAGAGTGCAAAAAGGGTCGGTAATTCTTGGCCTTTTACAAATTCCTGTTTAGAGTTTCCCTTTTTTAAAGTAAGGAAGTAAGGAGAGGAGGAGGAGACAATGCTAATTGCGTTAGCCAGCCAGAATGTTGTATAGTTCATTACTAGAAATGAGGATTAAAACACCAGCTAACTGCTTTTCTCCACTGGTACTGAAAATATACTACACCTGCTTCTGCTGATTTCCCCAACTTGTTAATTATCCAGAAAAATCTGCATCAGTATTTTATGACCAAATTAGTTACCAGCTAAAGATTACAACTGGCTTGCCAAAAGGAAATTAAGAAGTGTCACATTAGATGGGGGTAAAAATAAAAATGTGATACTTACAGGTTATTTTTAGGTTTTGCCTTTAGAAAATGCTGTAAAAGAAAGCTTGCCATTAAATATCCTTTAATTTTGCACTAAGAATTTAAAATGCCTGTTAACATTTCAGAATTGTCAAGAAAGTTTACCAGCTCAGAAACATGTCTGGTAGCCCATCTTTGCATGAACACTGACAGCTACGATATATGTATCTGTAATCATACAAACACTGCATCAGCACTTCTGTATCTACTCTTGAATAGGGACACAGAAACAAACTTCTGCCAACACATTCCTTCACTCTTTTTCATCTTCTTCATTGCAAATACATGTGTGAACATGCACATTTTTGTGCATGCATGTCCATATCAACATTAGCCAAAAAAAAAGCTAAAGTGGTAGAGTCACAGAGAACTACATGCTTACTGATACACAATGCCTAACTCTTGGATTAGTCAAATACTCATTTGCTTATTCGGCACTGTAGGCCACCATTCAGATGCCATCTTTGCCTGCCCTTACTGTTCATATGACTCATTTGTTTTCCCTCATCACATCAACAATCTTTCCTGAATAAATTAGTCAGTCCTCTCTCCATCCAATAAACCTTTTTATTTTCTAAATTTATAATTTCTCTTATCCAACACCCACTTTTCTCACATCCATAAAAGATGGGAAAAGAAAGGGGTGCATGAAGTGAATTCAGTGAATCATATACCTACACATATATGGTAAACCTTCTTCTTATTTCAATCAGGAAAGAGGAAAAATATAAACAACTACAATTATATTCACAAATCACTTTGATATTTTCTAAATGCACTGAACTCTCTTGAAAAAAAAAAAAAAAAGAGAAATTTCAAATATTACAGGTACATTTTAAGAGGCTTCCAAAACATTTGTCATTAATCCAGCTGTCTACATTTGTGCTCCTTTTACAGCCTAGGCAGTTTAGGTTGGTTTTTTTTTCGCCTGAAATCATGACAGAAAATTATATAGCATAAAATCTTTAATACTAGTACCATTCCTTTATCTGAAATGCAAAGATCAAATAAATAGCCCACAGAATAAATACGATTAAAGATAGAAAGAAGCCAGTAGATTAGATCTTCAGATGGAATAAGTAAATACACAAGTAAAAAGTATAACTTTTTGTGCAGCTTATATAAGAATAATACCATAAAACAACAGAATGCGATCTATAAAATTCCACCCTCCAGAAAGACGTATATTTATGTATAAAAAGAATGAGAAATTAAGCACTTTTCTATCCAAAAGAACAATAAAAAAATGTTTTAATTATATTCCAGATAAGTCCAAATTTCATAAAACAGACATTTTAACAGAATGGAATATGGTTATGTTTTGCCCCTCAAAATAGATAATAACATACGGGACCAGTATAGACTGTTATTCAACAATGGTTCGGTGCAAGACGTAAGCTGAACAGTGACAGTACCAGTCATTTAAAGTGTTTTTATTAATGTAACACATGTCCAGTCATATTAAATAATTTTTTCTTTTAATAAATTTAGGGCTTGTCTACCACCTTACGTTGTCTCATTTTAAACAAGGAAAATGAGCCTTAAATATTGTCAAATGAATTGCTACCATTATGTATTCATTTTTATGGATATAAAGAACTTGCAATACAGTGGAGATTCAGACTCAGAAGTTGATAGATATTTCAGAAATCATGACATATTCCAAAGGGAATCACTATGAATATTTTTTATACATGATTGTGAGACTGAATCTGCATTAGTTTGGTCTCCTATGTGTTGCCTAGAAGGCTGTGAAAGGGAAAGTTTTTCTGATTTGAAGGAACAGCAAAATAGCCAAACAAAAATTCTGTTGCAGCAGTTATTCATTTCAGAAAGGAAAGCTGTGTAAAAGTGAAGTTTGTTAAAAGGAAATCTCCTTATTAAAAGGAGCAGTGAAAAGGACAAAAATTTTAAGGATGTCAAGGAGATTATTTAGGCAACATCATCATAGAGGTTTAAGGGAAAAAAGGAAATTCATCAACCTCTAACATCTACAGAAATTCCTACGATGGTCAGTGGAAAATAGGAAGCAATGCATGTAAGATACTAGAATTGTTAATAGAATTATTTTAAATTCCTCTCAAAAAAAAAATTTATTAAAAATCCTTTGTGACTTATGCATGAGAAGTGTAATACGAACAGTTAAGGAACATTAGCCTAGAGCAGAAGAGTTAAAGTAACTATTTGCACCAAAATGCAAAAGGAAGGAGCTGGACAGGTTGTCCTAAAGGAGTCTTTTTTTATGAGGATGCATCAGAGGATTTGTCTGAAACTGAAGAGCCACTAGAAGAGGTAATAGCAAAAAAATCATGAAATGAACAATAGCAAATTATCCTGAACAGACAGAATTCATCCAAGAATTCTAAAGAAATACAAATATGAATTTCATATATTTTGGTGGTTAGCTTAAATCAGCCTAGATAACAAAGAAATGAAAGGTAATAGATGTGAGGTAAATTCTTCATGAAAGTTCCAGGAGATTCCAGGGAGCTATAGAGCAGTAAGTCTGATTTCTACATCAGACATGTTGGTGGAAATATAATAAAGAGTAGAATAGGAAGAGAATTAGGTAAATAAGGTAGAGTGGGCAACAGTCAGGACATTTTTGTAGATCAAAGTCAAGCCTCACAAATCTATTAGGTTTTTGAAGGAGTCAATGATCATGTTGATAGGAGTAATCCAGTTGATACATACTATACACCTGAATTTCCAACAACCTTATGGCAAAGGTCCTCATCAAAGGTCTGTCTTAAAGGCATTTCTTAGGAGGAAAGCATCAAGAAGTGACAGTAGGTATCTATGTACCTATACATTTCAGAGAGTGTGAAAGACAGAATTCAATAGTCAGTTTTCCCAATGTACAAGAGTTACCAGTGGAATCCTATGATGATGTATGCTTCTCAATGCACTCCTGAAAGACCTGGAAAGAAGCTGAGAAGTTAGATATCTTCTGACAGTAAAAAATCACTCAAAATACAGTAACAAAAAGAAAGAGAAGAAAGAAAAAAGTGATAGCAAAGAGTAGCAGAAGTATCTCATAATATAGAGCAACTGCATTATAAACTGCTTGATAGAATTCGATTTGATAAATTCAGTTATACACACAGAGAAGAAAAAAAGAAGCCTACCTAGCCTACCCTGTGATGGATGCTAATTTAGCTATAACCAGTCAGGAAAGAGATCTTGAAGTCATTGCAGATCTTGCAATGATACTTCTATGAAAATGTCAGCTCTGCTCAGCAGCAGCTAAAAAGACAAAGAGAACATTAGGAATTATTTGGAAAGCATTAACAGCTTAGGACAGAAAACCTTGTTGCTATTAAAGAAATCCATGGCATTCATGCAATTCTGGTCACTTCATCTCAAGAAGAATACAGTAGAACTAAAGAAGATGTAAGAAGGATAAGAGGATGATCATAGATCAAAAATTATTTCCATTTGAAGAGAAATTAAATGGACTAGCTTGCAAGGAAACAGCTAAGAGGGAATACCTTAGAGATACATGTAAGTATGAATGATATACAGAAGGGAATTGGAAATTATCACTCAATGTAAGAAGTTAGAAGTATCCCATGGAATTTTCAGCTGCAAATTCTAAACAACAGATCTTAGCACTTTTTTACATTATATGTAATTAAACTGTGAAACTCATCATGAAATGATATTGTGGAATTAGAAAGTATAAATAATTTTGGAAAGCTATTACACAAATTCATGAAAGAAGCATTTATTAAAGAGTATTAAACAAAGAGATACAGTTATAATACCAAGCTCCACTGCAGATTGCCAGAAACTGGGAGGGAAAAGTGGGGAGTTATCACTATGCGCTTCCCCTGTCCTTACAGCATTTCATTAAAGGATCTGGTACATGTGACCACCAAGGTCAGAATTACTAGACTTGTTTGATTTGAAGCAGTACAATCATTCAAAACAGGCGTCTTTGCCAGAAGCTCTTCCCTGTTCTGCGTATGGATAATGCCAAATCCAGGAAGGAATGGAGAAGATGGAAGAAAATTTAAACTTCACACAACCACTTTTTCAATGACATACATGCTTTCTGGAGCCACGACTATCCACCAGAAGTATAATTTAGAACAAGACTGAAGTGTTATCTTATGTATGTCATAAAAGGCTAGTGACTAATAAACACTCATAAAACTTTGTTCCTTATCTTTACTTGTGTTGGTAAGTTATTGATGCAGTAATTAGGGATAATATTGCCACATTATATCCTAAGTGTATATTCTTGTAAGTATATGGATGATGATGCATGAAGAAAAACACAATAGTCATAATCTAAAGTTGCCATATTATATTCAGATTCGGTGTTAGTAAACCATTTCTAGCAATTTGGGAATGACATCTTACCTGCAAGTATTGTAAGCTGAAAAATGGATGCAAGTATGTTTTGACATACTCAGTTATCAGATTCGTAGATGAAGGGAGCTTAGAAAAAAGGAAGGAGAGCAAAGATGATAACAATATAACTATTTTGCTTAATATTAATATAATTTTACTTAAACATTTTAATATAATCTCAGATTCAAGTCACTGTCTTTAAAACAGAACTAAAACTCATTCTCACCTCTTCCCCCATGAATTCCTATAAAAGAAATAATAATATAAATATAAATTTAGCAAACACTGGAAGATACTGTCTAAATCACTATCAAATGTGTAAAGCCTTTTCTCCATGCCTCAGATACATACAGCATATCCTGTTCACTGACTGGAATGCTCAATTCTATGCATATATCAATATGCTTTAAACAAGCTCTACAGAGGTCTCCTATCTTTGAAACAGGAAGATGAGCTTGGAGGTTTGTTCCACAAGGTATTGAACTGTTAGTTTTATTAGCTACAACTGATGTGTCAAAAAATAATTCTATTCAAATGAAGAGTCAGTCAAGCTTTTTCAGGCTTGGGCAAACATTTTTGCCACAAAGCGTTTGGTTATAAATCATAGCAGGAACTCGGACTAACAAGTAAGTGTATTTCTTTATTCTCTTCTGGATTATAAGCTATTTATATAAAACAAGGGGTAAGTAAAGCTGGTAATAAACTAAATAGAGAAAAAATATCAGGGCTACACAGCATTGGAAACTCACGTTGTCTTCTTGACACTACGCAACCCAATAAACTTCCTTGCTCAAATAACGAAGGCTTAAGACTACAGAAAAGCTGTTGGGTTTAAAAGCAAACATGAAATCTTGCAATTTGTATCCATGCACCAAAATATGGTGCATATTTTATTTTATTTTTAAATGTGTATATAACTTCTCAGGAATTTTCAAGAGAACAAAGTGCTGTGATCAGGAGTAATGCAGCAATGCAAACTGCTAGAAGTCCTTTAGTCCAGGCTCACACTGCAGGCAGCAAACATCTAACACTCTGGACCCTTGTACACTTGAGCACATCTGTTGGGAAAGCAGCACCTGGCACATCCATACAGGTCCCTACAGAGCTCACCATCCTTATAAACCCTCTTTTTCCATCCGGTGTGAGGCTCCTCAAAATTGTCTTTGTCAGACAAACAGCTGAAGATGTGTTTTAAGAAAAGTGTTTCTTTTGTATGGAAAAAATAAAGAATATTTAGTCCTTATATAGTTAATAGCTATTTTTTATGAATGAATCTTGCAGGGGGCGTGATATTTCTTAAAATTTCTAAATATGGCAAGGTAATGCTGTTAAAAGATAGTTATAGACTTGATGCTGCTTGAACATTTAGAGCAAGTCAGTAGGAAGGACTGCAAAATGCAAAACAAAATTGAAAAGTGTGACCAAAAGCAATTTTCAGAGTGCTTAAAGGAGTTAGGAACCAAATAGAAAGATATTGTTTTAATTGCTATTCCATACTAAAATAATAACTATCACAATGGAGTATCTGCACAAGGCATTTGACCCGAACATGAAAATCAAAAGTATTCTGAATTGCTCACTGGTGAATTGTATACTTTTCCTAACATACCAGCTCTCAATACTATACAGCTGCTCCTTCAATTTTTGGTAATATGTTTGGAAAGTAAGTTTGCCTTGTAATACATGTTTTAAATAATATTTTCATTATATAGTTTGTATAAAGTTCTTTCATTTTCTTTCGCCAGGAAGGAGCTTCAGAAGTGTTTTATGCAACTGTGACCATTCAACGCCTTTTAAAAACAATAATGTAAATAAAAATATCACTGTTACATATGAAGAAAAACGGTTACTGAGCCGCTTCCTGCTAAATTGAAGAGAAGCAACTCTGAGACCAAGATTTTTTTGTTCTGATTCTGATTTAAGCTGTCCTACTAGAAAGTGAGTAAGCTCTGTAATACCTTTCAGTGTTTTTGTTTCTGTTCTAAAGATACTTCTATTATGTTTCTGTGTCTAGGAGAATAAAAGAATGTGTACTTTAGAATGTGCAGTTGCATTTTTAAGTTCTGTGCACATAACGAAAGCAAAGTATCCCCCTGCTTTAAATTTAAGAATTTGATAGAAAAATCATCATCAATTTGAGTAAATAGCACACATTTTTCATACACAGTATTTCTTATCTGTAGCATACCTCAAGTGCTATCAGTACAGAAATGAATGAAATATAAAAATACAGTCTCAGTGCAATATAGGCCTTATTACTCACTTTTGGCCAGAAGTAAAGGAATTGCCAGCTAATAAATGATACCATACCAGGAGGTAGGCTGAGGCAGTTCTGCAATTTTCTAGTTATATTCATTAAAAACAAAAATCGTTGTTATACACATTTATTAAGTGATATATAATGCTTAAACAAGCAGGAGTGAAGTGCAAGAATTGTTTATTCCATTACAATTTCAGAATTCTGGAAAGGAAAAGCAGGCTTTAAAGATCACATTTCTGTAGTATCTACTTTCCCCTATTTCCATACATTTTACCTTTCTAATCTGTGAAATTCAGGAGAAAAAATCCAATTTCCATGTTGCTCAGTGCTACAGATGCTGCTGCTATGGAAACTACCCTTCATGTGCCAGAAATAAAGACATACTGTTGATGTACAGTTACTGCAATGCAAAGCAGCATTACTTTTTAATTTTTCCATTAAAAGTCTAATATAAATGCCTAAAACATTGCTTCAATGCATTATGCATTCTTCTGCGTCTAGTGAACTCTGTAACACTTTTAACTACTGAATGTTGTAAGAGATTTCCATGGAGCTGTCAGCTTATTGTCTGAGGCATACAAAAGAACATTGTGTAGGGGAAGTTGGAAAACATAGGACTCTATAATAACCTGTTTGTTTAAAAAACTGAAATGATGACATTTATCTAATAACAGTTGTACCTAGAATCTATGTATACTTGAAAACTAATGCAGCAAATATTAAATGTCAATGAGTGTTTTGATCACAAACAACATCTTGGCCCAGTGTGAAGCTCAGGGGTAAAGAGAAAGTGACCCCTCCTCCACCAAAATTATGTCTATAACCAGTGCATATTTTGTGCTTGCTGGCACTCTGAACTCCCTTTCTCCTCTTCTTTATAAGTTAGTTAAGATCTCTCCTGTAGCTTTCAACTGATTTTGGTTTTGCCTCTCTAATTCATACTATGATAAAATTATAAGATAATTCTCTGAATGATGACGTGGGCCTTCATCTATTGGCTATGCAGATTCAACTGAGAAATGTTTCAGTTATTAGTACTGCTCATCACTACTGCAATTTTAACTGTTTAGAGCTGACACCACGTTTTTGTTCTGTTTCTGTGCAGCGTCTTCCTCAACCATTACCACAACCTACAGTTGCCTCTTCTAGACATTAGTTCAATAAAAATAGTAGTAAAAGAAAAACAGCAGCCCCAATGGGCCTCATTCAGTCTAATTTTTTCAGGAAGTGTTAAAAAGTTAAAGAAATAAAATATAACACGGGCAAGAGATGAAAAAGAATTACTATAATGACTTTAGCCACAGGTATTTGTGCTTCATTTTTTTCCATCTTCATGAATAAAAGAAAATTTTCTTCACTACTTTCAGCCAGAGTTTGAAGGAAACAGAAACAGAAATTTGAATTAAAATAATTCATACTTTAATATAAATTCCAAATTTCTTAAATATGTACTGTTTCTAGAGAGGTTCAGAACCAGACTTTTGGATCGCATATTTATAAACACATTTCCATTGGTGAACGGCTGTGTGCTCCCCACCTCTGAACAATTAACTAAAGAAAATCAAAGGATGAACATACAAAAATGACAGGGCTGCACTTGCAGAATTTATTTATACACAAACACACATATGTGCACATTTAGTTATGGAATGCCCTATCTGATCAGCTAATTGCATGCACCAACGTTTTGCTCAGTAATGGGTGCACATGATGTCTAGGACTGAGTTAATGCTTTTCTGAATCAGGGCCTATCGTGCCATGATCAAGGCACAGATCATTAAGTGCTAACGACTGAGGTGGCACTCAGTGTATTTTCTTCTTTTTCTGTTGAGGTTGTAAGTTAGACATAGAGTTTGGAACACCCCTGGGTTGACAATTGCTAATCCTTAACTCCTCAAGGAAAGATGAAATGAGATTCATTCTTCACTGTGAAGCAGACAAAACAACTAAGCCTTCATAACCTTCATATAAAATTGTCTAGCTTGGAAGAAGTCTTGTGTTCAATTTGACCTAAACAGAAATGTGGGCATGTAAAATTCTGTTGCAACATAAGTGCCTGCATGTCTAACGTGACAGCACAATGCATGACCTTTGGTATGGATATTTTAGTATTTAGTTATGAATATAATGCAAGATTGGAATACCCCTTTCATACTACTACATCTCAATGAAAACTTGGTTCCTCTCACTGGTTGTAGAGATAACATGGGCCTGGATGTCAGGTGGTCGTAGAGATACCCACGTATAATGTAGGAGTATTCTTGCACTAAAGGCAGAAAATTTGCATTGGGATGAGGCCATATGGGAGTAGCCTATAAGAAGCATCAACGTTCCCACAATTCTTGCCATCTCAAGAAGGCATGTCACTGGGGCTACTGGTTCCTAAGCATCTAAGCGCCACAAGATCATAGAATCATAGAATGCTTTGGGTTGGAAGGGACCTCTAAGGGTCATCTACTCCAGCCTCCCTGCAGTGAACAGGGACATCTTCAACTAGATCAGGTGGCTCAGAGCCCCGTCCAGCCTGTCCTTGAATGTGTTCAGACAACAGATTCTCTAACTTGGCCATCCAAAATGGCACCATAATGAAATCCCCTGCTACATAAATAGCAGAGGAATAATTTTAACACAGGAGTAAAGGCAGTAAAAAATGACAAGGACACTGGCTGCACTGGAAGAGCTACTATTACTAGCTTCAGTCACATACTGGAGTTGGAGTTCAGAGAGCAGGTGTTGTACAAGTCAAATGGGCTGGGAAGGACAGAGAGAGTTTGAGTTCTTGCTCTCAACTGCCCTACAACAGTCTCCAATGGTTTTGTAGCTCTTAAATTCCAACAATAAAAAGCATGAGTGAAAAAGATTTTGTTCACAGAGCTAAATTGGAAGGTAGCAGAGCTTCCCTAATCTGAGTCACAAAAAGTTAAATCATTCCTGTGTTTGGTCTTTCACTATCAAGAGTGGGGTGGCAGCCTTAGTCCTTATCCTTCTTTCAGAGACATGTCCAAGTTTTGAAGGCATGTGAAGGCAGTGAAATAGAAAATATGAACCTCCTTTTCCATTCTCATCCACCTCACTGAAGAGCATATGTGTGCCAACCTTTTCTAAACTTACATACATCATGCAATACGTAGAAGCTTTTGGAAATTATAGTCATCATTCTACAGAGGTTATCAGGAAACAGAAGTAGTAAGAATCTTGCAAGAACCATGCTGATGGGGATACATTTTCTCTACACTGGAGTGAAGAAATTGCCAGTGTCATGTTTGCTCTATCTCCAGCAACAACCCAAAACGATTAAGCTACCCAAACTGCAGCTTAACCCATGCTAAGTAGAGAGCAAAACTTCATTAATACTTGGAGCACTTTAAATCAATATTTAGACATTTAATTATTTTGTTCATTTTACTTGAATACATTAGCAAAGCCTGATAGAACTATTAGGACTCCTTGTGATTAACATACTTGAATCAGCAAAAGGTGGCAATTAAATAAAAATCTACTTGTTTTTCTGGTGTATCATAAAATTTGCATAATTTAGCAATTATTTTATCATTTTGAATATATATTAAAAGTGGGTTTCTTCTTTTTAATTGTAAGCTATATTCTACATATTTTAATTCTGGCTGCCTTATGAATATATTTTGAATCATATATAAAAATATTTTTGGCTGGCTCAAATTTGTAAAATTTTTGTCTCTTCTATCACCAAAAGGTGCTTATGTATCAAAGATCATTAAGTGTGATTTGTGATTTGCTCATTAAAAGCCTATTTACAGATTACACTCTAAATTAGGGCTTTTGGGGGGATAATTATTTTTCTAGTAGCTCAAAAAATATTTAGCTAACTCCACACTCTGTCAGATAATGAAACTTCCCTCTGTACATAATTTTAGTGGTTTTTACAAAGACTAAAGCCATACCAATGAATTATGCTGTACAAATATAGATTATCAAGTAGATCTGAACAAATGGATATCACTGGAATTTCACTTCAGAGGATTTTTGATCAAAACAATGTATCTTTAGTTTGAATTTTAATATCAAAATATTGAGTGTATGGTCAGAATAGTGTCCATCACAATCCTACTATATTTCTTGTCTTTATTCTCTTTCTGTAAAAATTTATTTCAACTAGATAGTGTACTGGATCAGGTACTGTACTGAACAAATTGTACCTTTTATCTAACCACAGACCCTTTCTTAAATTTTCTATTCTGTTCACTAAGGTTGCTATAGCTTATCATAATTATTTTAATCTGTGGTTTACAAAGTGAAAAAATAATTACAGAAGTTGCATGTAGAGTATAAGGAGCAGTCGATTACAATAAAGTATTTCCAAAGGCATTTTTAAGTGTGTTACATTTACTGTGGCTCAAAAAATTGATGCCTAAACAACAGTCACATTTGAAATTAGCCTTATGTCCAAAAGCAAAAGAGTTTGTTGGCCTCAGCCTCTCTACAAAACCAAGTATGTCCATACTGGTGAGCTTTCTGACAGAAATGGATCAATTCAAACCCTAAATGGACACATCAGCCTTAAAAATCCATGGTCCAGGAGCCCACCTAACATGCTCCAGGTGTTAATGGGTATTCAAAGTAAACCACTTTGAAAGATACAGAAAAGTGTACATTGTGTCCTAAGCAGCAAATGTTTTGTGCTGAAGGTGCACTCCTACTGCACTGCACTACTTGCTAATGGAGATGTAACTACAGAAAAGTGTGTATCAAATGTACTGTATGTGACACTAAAGGAATATGTTACGCCAAGTTACCCATAACTGTCCTATCATACACAAAATGATAAATCTGATATGTTTTGTTGAAGCTGTTGTTGCAAATATACTCTTCAACTGCCTGAAGGAGTAACAAGGAATTACAGGAAGGTATACAAAGATTTCCAATCATATAAACACCTTTTTCTTTAAGCTTCTAAGACCCATACCGAGATTACAGCACAGGGGGAAATAACCCATACTCTATAAAGAATATTACAAAGAGAGGAGGGAAAAAGATATGACCACTCTATCCCTCCCACAAATTTACTCATGATTTTCCAGAAATAAATAATTATTTTAGGAAATACTGATTCACTGAGGTGGGAGATAGGAGAAAGGAAACCTGGTGTTTTCGGTCCGAATCTATGTAATCATAACTATCGTTTGAACAGTGATGGCTTCCTTTAGTTTATATACCAGACCCCCACATACAGAAAGTCCTCTGGGAAATTTCACAGTTGGCATAGGCTTTTTTATTATGCTGCTGAACTAACACACTTCTGTGGGCAGGACTGTGTGGTGTAATACTTTACATTTGGTGGAGAAATCTTGTCCTCTTGGACTGTGTCCCATTTTGGAAGTTCTGTTCCTTGAGATTAAATTTTACCTCCATGCAAAAAAAGATGTAAAATTGGACTTTGTTGCCTACAAGGCTATGAAAGCAATATGCATCTGAATTGCCCATTGATAAACCATAGAATCATCATAGAATCATGGAATGGTTTGGTTGGAAGCGACCTTAAAGATCACCTAGTTCCAACCCCCCTACCATGGGCAGGGACACCTTCCACCAGACCAGGTTGCTCAAAGCCCCATCCAGCCTGGCCTTGAACACTTCCAGGCAGGGCCCATCCACAGCTTCTCTGGGCAACCTGTTCCAGTGCCTCACCACCCTCAGTGTGAAGAATTTCTTCGTAATATCTGATCTAAATCTACTCTTTTCTACTTTAAAGCCATCACCCCTTGTCCTGTCACTACATGCCCTTGTAAAAAGTCCCTCCCTGGCTTTCCTGTAGGCCCCTTTTAGGTACAGGAAGACTGCTCTAAGGTCTCCCCGGAGACTCCTCTTCTACAGGCTGAGCAACCCCAACTCTTTCAGCCTGTCCTCACAGTAGAGGTGCTCCAGCCCTCGGATCATCTTTGTGGCCTTCTCTGGACTCGCTCCAACAGGTCCATGTCCTTCTTGTGTTGGGTGCCCCAGAGCTGGACACAATACTGCAGGTGAGGTCTCAAGAGAGCAGAGCAGAGGGGGAGAACCCTCTCTTGACATGCTGGCCACTCTTCTTTTGATGCAGCCCAGCATACAGTTGGCTTTCTGGGCTGCAAGGGCACATTGCTGGGTCATGTTGAGCTTCTCATCAACCAGCACTCCTAAGTCCTTCTCCTCAGGGCTGCTCTCAATCCATTCTCTGCCCAGCCTGTATTTGTGCTTGGGATTGCCCTGATCCCGGTGCAGGGCCTTGCACTTGGTCTTGTTGAACTTCATGAGGTTCGTATGGGCCCACCTCTCCAGCCTGCCAAGGTCCCTCTGGATGGCATATCTTCCCTCCAGTGTGTCAACTTCACCACACAGCTTGGTGTCATCGGCAAACTCGCTGAGGGTGCACTCCATCCCACTGCCCCTGTCACTGACAAAGACGTTAAACAACGCTGGTCCCACTACGAACCGCTGAGGAACGCCACTCATCACCAGTCTCCACATGGACATTGAGCCACTGACCACAACTGTCTGAGTGCAACTGTCCAGCCAATTCCTTATCCACCGAGTGGTCCATTCATCAAATCCATGTCTCTCCAATTTAGAGGCAAGGATGTCATGAGGGATAGTGTCAAATGCTTTGCACAAGTCCAGGTAGATGATGTCAGTTGCTCAACTGTTCCTCATCTGTTGGAAAGATTATTATCACAGTGCCACAGCTATGTTTAGGGTCTGTATCTGTGCTTTTGACAATAGGTTGGTATCTTGACAACTGTATAAGAAAGGGTGACAATGTATGCATGAAACTATACTATCAACCCAAAAATAAAAACCAGTCTTATCAATGGAGTTAGATATTTATAAGATAAGTAAAGCTAAAAAATCTAATGTTAGAATTACTGATGTAAAATGTGAAACCTTAATCTGCTCAGACTAGAGCATAGTAATGTGATTCTTAGAAAGAGAAACTTTCCAAAGGGTACAGAAGATGAACATGGGAAAAAAATCTATAATGCCCACAGACTAGTAAACATATTATTAGATTTCAATGAAATATCTCCTGCTAAATTCAGTAGGATCATACAAACATAGTCTGAACTCTGAGAAACTGCACCCAAAGAAGACAGAGGTGATCTTGGTTTTTTCATGATGCTTTTACAAGGCTTGGGTAAGCCAGAAGCAACTGAGCTTCAGAAATGTTCCAGAGAGATACGTAGTAAACTTTTCCAAGAAATAATGATACATCCATTTGTCTTTATGGCTGGATGTAAGAACTGTTCCAGGAGGTCAGGGAAGTTCAGTAATTTGAAACATAAAAGAATTTCCTCTAAAATGAACATACCAGCAAAAAACACATAAAAAATACTGTGTTGCAAGGAGACTTGTTATAGGTTGGTCTTTGTGAATTTGGTATGTTATATATTTAAAATAAATAAATTTTTGCATATGCATCATAATCTTAATTGTTCAAGTAGAGACGTATACTTCCAGATGCAGCTGGTTATAAATAAACAATTTATCACTGTGTTAAATTAGGAACCTGAGGCTAAAATAGGTCATAGACTCTCTAGTAATTATGCCTGAAGTCCTGCTAAATGTGATAACATGAGCATTTAACAGTTGCCTTCTGCTTGCCGAAAGTTTTTTTTAAAGAAAAAGAAGAAAAAAAACACAAAAAATCTTAAGCATATGCTGTACGTAGAGAAAAATATAATCCTGAAGATGATCAATTGATGTTGTGGATGAGAAAGCATCTAAAGCTCAGAGGGCCATGGTGGTGAAACTACAGTTCGTTTAAAAAATAAATAAATAATGAGACTTCATTAGCTTACACTGAAGTGGAGAAACTTAAAAGTCTTCTCTAAGTTAAAAGCTGTAACAAAGAAAGCAGAGGAAGCAAAGAAACAAAGGAGCAAAAGAAATAGAAGAATGTCTTGCGAAATTAAGTGGTGGGGTTTTTTTCCTCCTCCCTATGTCTTTGACAACGGAGGAAGTCAATGAAAATGATAGACTGATGTTCAAGAAACATAACTTGATTATTCTAGTACCAGTAAAAGGGAAATGCTGCAAATAATTCATCAGAATACCATAGACTCAAAAAGGAAAAAAAAAAAAAGAAAAAAAAAAAAAGAAAAAAAGCCCATGACAATATACTGTATATTCTGGCATGATAAGTTGCTTCACACAGCAGATAATTTATCCAAGCTATGTGATACATCTCATTAACGGAGCAACCACCAAAAGTAACTTCAGATTTGCTATGTGCTGCTCAATCTATCAAAAAACAGTCTCTTCATACTTGTAATGTTGGCACTAAGAAAAGTGTTGAAATATGTCATCTTATTTTGAAATATCTTATAGTAAATTAATATATTCTACATTACAAAGTACTTTGTTTACTGAACGACAGTATGTTAACTACACTCAGTGTAAAATGCTGCAGTAAACAGGGTTACTTTCCATTGATTTTTAGTGTGCTGTGCAATGGATGTATGCTAGTCCAATGCTTCTTGTCTGACGTGATAGATAAATTGACAAAAAACTTTAGGATGCCTGATTAATTTGATAGATTAGAAGGTATACCACAACTGAGGAATAAGACGCAGCAGTACAACTTTACTCAGGTTTAAGAAATGAGAGGAGAGATGTACAAATAGATTGATTATCGTATCTACTATTTCATGTAGTCCTACATTTTATTTTGTATTTCTATATTTAAAGATGAAAGGAAAGGAAAACATTTTGTTTACTCGATCAGTAATGTTTATTTCTTGGAAACAGAAGATGTGTCAAGTGACTCCTACTGAACATTCCTATAGGGCCTTGAAAAATTTTGGTACAAAGTTTGCACAAAACTGTTCATTGGGAAAGTTACTGCCATTCTGAATTTCTCAGAATTTCATAAAGTCATAAAACTTATATTACTAAGATAGGAATTAAAAAATTAAAAGGCATAAACTTATGAGCTTATGAACAGCAAGAAATGAAAAGCAGCACATTAACAGAAGTCTCAGTGAAGTGTCCGAATCTTAACAGTTTACAGCTACAGCCTTTTCTTTTTAACAACAAAAAAAATTCATGACCTCAGTCAAAAGTTGTATTTATGCTGCCATCACAGATGTGACTGCTTCTTGGGCAAACATAGCAGGTATGCAAGCTGCAAGCTTACTGATAACAAAGTAGCCCACAGCCCCAGAAATCATGAAACTGAATTATTATCCAGGTAGTAAACCTGTGGTAGGTGCTACCATGGGTTCACAGTGTTTGTTGTCTGAACCAGCTAGCCCTTGTTTAAGGTTGGCCCTACATGACCCAGGCCAGAGGTTCAGGACTATGATTTGTTTCCTCATGAAATTGTTGCCTCTAGTCTTATGGTCTTAAAATGAGCCCTGCCACTCATCAAGGTTTGTTATACTGTTTAAAAGGGAGCAAGCCATAGATAAGATGTAATTTAGGAAGAAATTTTTAATAACCTCTCAGCTGTTAATTGCTGCTTCCCAAAAGAGACCAGAGACAAGAGTGTATGTGTATGAATGTTCCTCCTCCCCTCCATTCCCCGGAAAAAAGCTGACACACGTCCCAGCTGGTTAGTTGCCATTGCCAAGAACATCAAAGAGGAAATGCACTTGCACAAACAGCTTAGATGACACCAGACAGCTGGGGTTTGGCTCTTCCTTTCCCTTCCATTTCTGGTAGCTATGCTTACCTCCAAGGAACAGAAGTCAGAAGGAGAACTGCAGAAGACTTTTGTTTCATTCAGTCTTTTAGCATGAGTATGTATCTCTGAAGTTCCTGAAAGGCAACACCTTACAATACACAGGTTAGATAGGTATCTTCCACCTACTGTTTGTGCTTGACACATAGCCTGTTGACTTGGCATACTAAAATAAGCCTTAACGCATAATGTAAATGCATTCTGTGATTAAAAGACTGTTAGCACACTTTTGACTGGAGCAGAAATATTCGTAAAAGTTACTGTGCAGTAGTAAACTTTATGCTAGATTTAGAGGGCAATTTAAGTCGCGTTTAGAAAATAAAGCCTCCCCAAAAAACCCCATCCTTCCCTTCTAATCATGTCCCTCACAATAAAAATGAGGGACATGTCCTCTTTAAAAATAAGCTTGGATTCTCGGAACAACTATCATGTATTCTCCTCCTGTCCAACCTGGCTTTCATCAAATGACCTGTTCACAGTATCTAAATCTTCCTCTCCCCCAGTCCCAGCCCATATTTTAGCCTGTTTCATCTAGTTTAACCTGTTCTTACTAATGTCTCTGATGACTTCTCCATAGTCAAAATTCATCCCCTTTGACTTATCAGACCTCCTCTAGTAGCTCTATGCCTTACTTTGAACAACAGAAGTACAAAAGTCAATGTCATACAGCCATCACACATGCAGAACAAGAAGTTTTTAACTACAATTCTGTTTCAGGCTTGTTAGTGCTTTCGTGCAACATTTTAGCCATTAGGAAAAGCTCAGCATAACCAAGAGGGCTCTTAATCCTCCCCATAAACTCTTTGGAATACGTCCTCTGTGGTTCACTATGACATCCTCCCTATCACTCCAGCCAACAGCCAGGACAGACCTCCAGTTTCATCTTTTTGTAGGTCCACCTGTACAAATAATGGCTAAATATTTCATGTTCTTTTTCTACAGTAGCATGAAGAAAGTAATTTTCAATCTATCCACTCAGGTAAAATGATTGCTGTCACTGGTCTTGACTGCTACGATGTGACTTCCATATGATTTGACTGCTACACTTTCTGCATAGTCTTAAACAAAAAACTTGCCCTCTTTCATCAGTTCAAGAAGTGGCTACAAATGTTATACTAGTACATACGCTTATATTAGATCATCTCCATCATCTTCCATTTCCCTACCAATTTGCTGTTCTCTATTATGTCAAAGAAAAGCTATTTATTTTCATATTCACAAAGACTTACAACTGTTGCCATCTCTGACTGAGTACAAGGCTGACTATTCTGTTGCTATCTCCCATAATTTAAATCTTCAAAGTATCTTTATCCTTTTCTGGATTAGAGCAGCAGCAACACTTTAAACTGTGACAGCCATTTCTAGAGTGCTCATCTGAAATGCAGGCAGATATCCCAGAGAACATATTTGCAAAATGATCAGCTCCGGAAGATTTGAGCAGCAAAAATGTCTGGTATATGATTAGGAACTCTCTACGTTACAGAGGCAGCCAAAATTTTGGGATTAAAACAATGTCATACAGAGACAGAAAAAAAGAAGGGATCGTAGTTCTGAAACTTGAAAAACGTCAATAAAGAAAAACATTTCAAAGTTGCCAACATTACAAACATTTGCAGAAGTAGCAGCTGCTAGTAAAGTTGATAAGTTACAAGAATGAATAAAGGAGACATGAAAGCTGACAGACAGAAATGAAGAGTAAGAGATAACCGAAACAGTGAGGGCAATAACATGCCGAAGTATGAAAGGACATTGATAATCTGGGTCAAAGTGGTGTGACATACTGGAAAGGAGAAGCCAGACTGAAAATTACCAGCTAGAACACTGTCAAATGGGAAATCAGTTCTTCAGGAAAATACAGCATGTTTTAAAAAATGGGAGTAGCAGGCAGACTGACAGAATGCAGTGAAATTATATGAAAACTTTTGAAAGAGAATGAGGAATCAAAAAGTGATCACCTGAAGGAGCTAGGGAGGAAGAAAACTGGCAAAGTAATTGACAGGGTTAGAAATCCACTCTCCATTAATGCAATCTTTTAAAAATTTACAAATATGCATTCTTTTCTTCTTTTTCACATCCCACCCTTTCTCTGCGTATAGAAAACAAATATCCTGGAGCCAAGCAGGTATGATTCCTGTGCTGCTCTGTGTCAGACAGTCCAAGATTGCACATAGAACCTTGACCGATGATAGGCAAAGGTTCTTGTCAGAATTCACCTGACAAAGTTACAGTTCATAAAAACAAGAGATGTCACTTCAGAGCAGGGTATCACTGAGTTGCACTGTCAAATTGTCTGAAAACTGAAGCAGGTCTTTTCTTTTACAACTTGTTTGCAGATTGAGATTCTACAAACTTTACTACTGAAATGCTTGATTATCAGTTGGCAGTAACAAACTGCACACAACTTGCTACTTATGCTTACATTAACCAAGTTTCAGTAAGTTTTTATAAAATGCTCTGTTCTGCTCAATAATGTTAATTATATGTTCTATGTTTCATAACTGTCTTAATTTTCTTAAACATAACAGCAACTTCAATTGCATTTTCCTGATAAACTGATACGTAACAAAAAGAAATCTGTATAAGGAGGTAAAGCCGCACACCATACAAACACACCGAGAGTATCCCACTTGTTATAGTACGTTTAATGCACAATATATAACACAATTTTTTTTAAAAAAGACAGTGTCTTTAAAATGCGTCCTTTGCTATAGAATAAGGCATTCTTCACAAATTTTCATTAGAAATTAAGGAAGAATAATGGACACCACTACGTCATTAAAAAAAAAAAAGAAAGGAGGGGGGAGGAAGGTGAGAATTATATTGTCATTAACATATGTAGCAAAACTACGCATTGCTTCCTACAAGGAAAGGACTGAGTTTAAATGGCAAATGACAACATTATCAGCTTTAGCTGGATTTATAAGCCAGAAGGCTGGAGTGAATGACTGTAATTCTACAAAGAATGTAACACTTGGTTCTGCAATAAGTTTATGTATTTCATTGAATTAGATTTACTTATTTAGATTTGGCTATATGCATGAAATTAAGCAGAATAGTTAAGTCAGTATATTTATTGTGTATTATAGCCATTGGTAACAACCGAGACCATCAGCTTAAAAACTGGTTTGTAACCTAAAGACATTTAGCTAGTTTTCAATTCCATGCTATTAGAAAAAAAGAGGAAGAAATTTGTCTACAAGTGAAATAATTTTTTCCAGGAACCCCATGGGAGCAAGACAGTGCATTGTTGCTTAGAAAGGGGCTTTTAAAATTCACTAAGACTGCTGTATATTATGATTGGCTCAGGCATTTGAACCAGCATACAATGAATACAGTTGTAATTTTTGCAGTCACAGGGCAATGAATGTTCCATGTTATTTTGCTTGTTGCCCATACGTAGAGAGCAATTTACATGGAGAACATTACTGTATCTGTCATGTTCCATCTAAAAGCACTGATGCAGAACTGCTCGGAGACAGCAGCACTGTAGTATTGATGCTCATGGCAGAAGAGATTTAGATACCATGAAAAGCTAATGGTGTTAACTAAAGAATTCTTCAATTCACATCAGCAGAAAGGGAACATTTAAAGGAGGATTAGTTTAAGAATAAATGACAAAAATGCAACACATTGAAATTGTGCAAAGTGCATATTGTAGCAATTATGGAGACTTTTTGATGCAGTACTGACGAGCCAAATTATGGCTGTGCTGTATATTACTCTTCAGCATAGACAACTGCCTTTACATGGGATGACTTCTTATTTTAAGGACTGCCATAAAATTATCTTTGTGCTTTAAACAAACATACTGCAACTGTGCACAGGAATATGCACCTGGAAAATCTGCCAGTTCCTTTTTCAGCCTACACACTTTGTCACTCATGCTTAAAGTTTGTCTTCCACCTGTGGATTTATCTTCTCAATTTCTCCTCTGAGGTAGGCAACAGGGGTAAAGCAAAACTAATTTTGCCTCCTGTTCTTTGGTCTAGAGAGAAATAACTGCAGCAAGGAATGACAGTTCCACGATGAGACTGGTGAAGACTGTATGGGATCTGGGCAGGAAGTTTTGTTAATTCTGTGCTGGAGGAAATGACCTGAAGTGGTCTGTTATCAAAAGTGTTTTAAAAGCTGATGAAGAAAGGATGGAAGGAACTTTCTACTCTGTCCTGCACTGGCAGGAAACCTGGTCTCAG
Source organism: Cariama cristata (assembly GCF_000690535.1). Taxonomy (NCBI): domain Eukaryota; kingdom Metazoa; phylum Chordata; class Aves; order Cariamiformes; family Cariamidae; genus Cariama; species Cariama cristata. The sequence continues at coordinate 14,346 of NW_009615646.1, read as the reverse complement.
GCAGCGAGGATCAGTTAGAGGTGAACTGCCAAGTTCACAAAAGCATATGTGGGACTGGACCTGTTGTCATATCACGGTGACCTGCATTCTCTCATCATGTCAGTCCCAGGAAGGAAAGAAGTTTTGACTCTGTGTTGGGTAGGACCGTCATCAATTCACAAATAAGTACTGCCTAAGAAAACAGGGTTAATTAAGGACTTGGAACTTAAATATCCTCTTTCTTAATGAAGGCAACTTAAGATGGTATTCCTGCTCTGCTTTTCTTTAAAAGGAAAATAAAATTTGACATGTATTTATTATGATATATATATGGATCTATGTACACATGAATGTGTATATAAAGTTAGCCAAACTCCAGAATATCAGAATGAACAGAGTAAGAAAAAAAAGAGTATTAACTCTTACCATGAGACAGAGTACTCTCTCTAGGTCCTACATTTGAAATAGATGAGGATATTTTCTCCCAGCTACATGAACTAGTTCCCATTAAAGCGAAGCTATTCTCTTTCAAATATCATCATGGGGTTATATATGTGTCTCCTACTCACTTACAACTCAAATTTACTCAGTTTACAAGTGAAAATCAGGACTGCTGCTATGATTTGGCAGCAGCAAATCTCAGCTTGGGACTCAAAAAACCAATCTACATTTAAAATTTTTTCTTCAGTTCTAATAGTGTTCCTTCAAATTCTTCTATACTTTTTGTGCGATTCATCTTTAAGACAGTCAACAATGATTCAGATGCTGTACTAGGACTAGTTTTTTATATATACAGTATAATTCTCAGTATATTTCATATACTGTGTGGTGAGTAACAATCTACTTACACAAATAAATTAGATCTATTTTAGATGGTTCCTACATTGCAATTACTATCTTAAGTATTTACACATAAGATTGACTGCCTACTGTTTACTCCTAGTTCATCTTCTACAATTCCTATATTTTTTTCCAGAGTTCCCAGTAAGACTCCTAAAAAATATCTATTTATCTCCAAAATTTTCTTTTACTGTTGTTCTCATGAGATAAAATTGTAACATCTTTGGAGAAACACTACATTTGTTTTTCATGTCTGTATAAAATCTAACACAAAGGAACTATGATCTTTGTTTGAAGCATATAAAAAACAAGGCAACAGAAAAGATATGTGAGTATATCAAGAGGATTTTATACTTTTGGCAAAAAAAAAAAAAAAGATGGAGGAAAATAATGTTCAAATGTGCTGTGCTACAGTGGCTTGAAGTAATTAGATGATTCAATGCACGGTGCCTTTGAATAAAAACAAACAGGAATTTTTTGTATCATCTGTCTGATTTTTGTGACAAATTATCTCCTTGCAAACATTTTTAAGTATTTATTTGGGATGCTCTATGTTGATTAATATTTTTCATTCCATTTGTGTAAAAATCTCAATTAATATTTCATACTTTCTTCTGATTCTTTACTTCTTTGAACTTATTTTTAGATATTTGCCTATTCTCTTATGTGTCTTATCAAATAATTGCATTCAGCAATCATACCTTGTGAACTTCGGCAGAGAACTATGTTCAACCCAATTATATTTCCTGTAAAAATACTACTTTCTGAACATCTTTTTGCAGGTAGTTTTAACCACAAAATGGCACCAATGATTGCAGTCTGCTACTCCCACCCAACTGCAATAACATGAAATTTCAAGGAGAGTCAGTATTAGATCAATTTAAGAAAAGCACTCAGGAGGGTGTAAACGGCAACCACCAGGGGTTGACTATGTAGCAATTTAAGTACTATAGTTGAGTAGGGAGCATTTAAATCTATTTTCTTTTGACCTATAAAGACTTCTAAGTGAAGAAAAAACTTCGCAACAGGTACAATGTTTATACATTAACTTTCTGATGCACCAAGTCTTTCCAGAGAACATCAGAGCAAATGTTTCAAGTTAATGGAGGGCATACTGTGGTGATTTGTGTCATCTGTCACATGCTGAGGACAAGTAGCCATGGGATAACATTTCCTAGAACCTACTCCAGTTCAGCAAAAATACTCAATTTAGCTCTTTTGAAATCCATCACAAAGGTGCACAGCAGAATGTATAAATAGCCAGGCTAATAGACAGGCTGGCATAGAAACATCTGTACAGAACACTCTTCCATTTAATAATAATTTGTCAAGATAATTGTGTCAAAGGCTGTATAACCACAGATGAAGTCAATATTAATAAGACTTCCATCTTTGTTATAAAAATATTAGTAGAGTGCCCTTAGACCTTTATTACTTTTAATTCTGAGGCAGAAAAGAACATTTGTGTTTCATCCTGTCTATTTTAGCATTCTCCTTGAAATTAATATGAAAAAACTATCAAATTTTGTGCTCAGAATTCTTTAAAAGAAAAATGATACCATTCAGGATAACAAAAAAAAAAAAAATTGAAAAAAAAAACCCAAACCATCAACTAAAAAGCACATCCAACTAAAGAAAACCTTTGAGTTTTATTTATTAACCTTTCAAAGCAGTTTTAGGAAATATTAGAGGTATGCCTGGAACTTTTAACTAGTAAAATCCTAGGAAGAATTGTTCAGAGGTACAATAATAGTGCTGCACAATAAGAACTAGCAACCATTCACAGTGACCCTTACAAGGGAGAAATCCTGTACCCAGCTACATAAAATGATCTCCAGAGCTTGGTATCGATGAACAGGAGCCAAACAGCACACCTTACTTCAACCTGACATGAGTCTAGCCAGTATGACATGACTTGTCCACTGAACTTCTGCAGTTAAGCGTTTTACTGCATCACCGACTTGATTTGACAGCAAGATGCAAATGTTTCAGTGCTTCATCTTCAGTGGGACCAGAAACAAAGAAACCTGTAAATCTTTGTAAATATTTGCTTGCACTTAACCTGATTTTTCAGTGTATAATTAAAATTCTAGGGTTTCAAATTTTATTATAAACATTTCTTACAGCTTAAACTGCGAAGTAAAACATCTAATAATAAAGTCTGATTTTTGCAGTAAAAAACCCTACATCCTTCCAAAACTGAATTGCTCAAACAGCTAGTATCAGGTCATTAACAGCACATTTTAAGTAAATCATGAACTTCTACACTGCATGTACCAATGCTCAAACTTTGTGCTTGTTGTGTGCATTTATTAGATCTGAAACTTAACTCCTTATCGTGTGAAAAATATGGGGACGTTTTTGTAAAAATGAAAGAGCTATGTCTGTTTCTATGACCGCTGGATGATTCTAGGAATCTTGGGTTTTTTCTTTGCATTCTATAACTTCCTTTTTGTTTCAGCAAGTGAGATCTGATGCAACAGAGCAGCTAGGAGAAAGGAAGGATGTAGGACAATAAGGGAAGATACTAAAAAATTATTACACTGAGTGAAATGAGGTAGGTCAGATGATATTGTCCCATACTGACTACTAGAAGTTGAGCTAACAGAGGTCACTGTGTTTGCTTGGTACTAAGTGCCATTCTGGGTAAGTCAGTGCTGCAATGCATTTTCCATCAGTCATCAAGGTGGCAGAATTAAATTGGACAGAGTACAGGAATACAACTTGTAGGAAACAACCCTGCCAGGGAAAAGGATGACAAAGACAAAGAAACAGCTTTCCAAGACTATCACGTAAATGGTGCCTTGCATTTTTCTAATCAAATTATTATGAATAAGCAGTACATCCTTTCTAGAGGACTTTTTGGTGCATGTATTTAAAAGCTTCACTGAACTATTTCTGCATCTGCAGATAAATCATGCTGACATATTTCTCATCTTTTTCTGCTTTTGTTACATTTATCCAAACGTATCACCAGATATAGGTGATTAATGCATCTCTTAATGATTATTCATTCTGACAGACAACACAAAACATCTCACAAACATTCATGACAAAACAACATTGACCAATGCCAACTTTTTGCTTCATGGGATCTCTGCGTTCTGTAGCAGGACATTCAAAGCAGTACTTAGGCACAGAAAAATTTAATGTAAGTGGCACTTAGGTAACTCAGACAAAAGTAGTTAACTTATGTATAAAAACATTACACTGACTTCAGCAGAGAGATTACCCTGACTTTCTGCCACTGAATTATGACCTAATGGATATGCTTAACCTGCATTCTTCATCACACATACACAAAACACTATCACCTTCTTCAGCTGGGCAAGACAGAAAAACCAGCTGTTAGAATTACAGCAGAAAATGCAAGGCAGAAGTGTGTTTGTTGACCCATATCTAGGTATTGTAAGTCTGGCTTGCAAAGTATCGCTGTCACTCTGAGACCCCTGCACTGTTATAGCTTGGCATATGACGAGCCTGTCACTCAACACCACACCACAAATAGCTCTCCAGCACGCTCTACAAAAGGCTGTCCCTAAACCAAATGGAAACTAAAGCAAACTCTGGAACCAGATGAACCTGAAGAGCCCAGCTCAAGAGAACAAACAGTGAACAATATGAATTGCCAGATTTTTTGAATAATAGTAAAATTGGAACTGCCTCGGGTACATCCAAGCAGAGCTGCAATAGCTAACTTATTAAAGTCTCTTCGTTGGCAGCCACGTCTAAACAATCTGCCAAAGAAACTTTAACGGCTTCTCTTGTCATAAATGATCCAGCTGAAAGATATACAACCTTGTAAGCCAGGTGGTGAGATGTAAAAGAGGCTAGATCCTGTGTGGGATACTATTCAGTTTTTTGGTTTTTTCAAGCTGTACAGAGAAGCCCATATCATCGGTTGATGTAAGTAACTTCTAAAGGCCTTGAAGGCACGTATATTAGTATTAGGAAAGGTATTTGTTTCAAACCTACTTGCAAAATTTTTTTTAAGAAATTCCCCAAAGGATTAAAAGTATCAGACAAATTCACTGAATATGTGTGAAATGTATATTTTGACTAGCTGCATTATTAAGTATGTATGGAAAAGGTTCCTTCCAATGTCCAACAGGAGCTTTGAAAATTATATAAAATGCACTATTAAAATTATAATCCTGTCCTGCTTTCAGCATAGAGGTCCAAATAAAGGAGTCAAAGAAAGATTCTGGCTTTTTCTCCAGTTAACTTCACCAAAATGACAATGAGACAAAGAAAGGTATAAAGGAAGTAACAGCATCAAAACTATTGTAATATATTACTGCAGCTAAACTCTTAATCAGCGACAAAACCAAAATGAGAATAATTTGCTTCTGATTGTAATTTTACTTACTATGGCAACACCTAAGGGATACTGCAGACTAAATGGTAATCCCAAATGCTAGGCGTTACCAACAGAGAGAAGCAAAAAGACTCTGTGTCAAAAAGCCTACAGTCTCAATAGGTAAAACCAACTTATGGTTGGGGAAAAGGGTACAACACAGCAGAATGCAAGTCTTGTGACAAACACCATGCCTAATCCCAAGGTGGAAGAGGTGTTTGAATTTGCTTTTCATATTTGAGGTTCCTCAACAAAAGCTAAAAGAAAAGAGACACGGAAGTAATGAGGAGTGAGAAGAAGAGGTGCACATATAAAAAGACTCAGTGAAAAACACTCTTCTCTTTCTGGTGTTAAGACTATATTCAGACCAATCCAATATATTCAGTTTTAAACTAGCATTTGGAAAGATCTTCAGCCTTGTGTCAGGTGGCAGCCTATAGCAGCAGTAGGCAAGTACTGTGTTCAGTAGCTAATTCAAACTGCATGCTGAAAGGATAATATGCATAAAATAGAAGTAGAGAAGAGGCAAATGGTATTAAGGAGAAAAAAAGTCACCCAAGTTTCTTTAAACTACCAGTTTTGATGCCATACTCGCTCTGGCCTGCCATACTCGGTCTTGACTTACTGCTTTTTCTGTCTCTGTCGAGACACATGACATGACCTTTCCAAGTGCATAGAACATATTAATTTTCCCCTCGGGTACTTTCTATTTGCATTAAGTCGAACAATGTTTACTTTGCTTTCTCTGATACCTAAATGTGAGTACTGTAACATTTATGAATGGTCATGGAATTTAAAACAAACCAACAGTCTGATCTGAAAGATTTCTTGAGCAGAAATATAAACACGACAATGACCAAACAGGAAACAACAGCTTTGTGACTGTGGACATGACGCAATTAATTCACTCGCAGCTTTGAGGAACGGAGCATTCAGTTCACTGCATTGAAGAAAGCATTTAAACTCTAGCTTTGTTGATCACCATAGGCCACACAGTACAACTATGGTGGCAGTAGGTTTCCTCATTTTAGCATGTTAGTTCTACTATCAGCCTTTGCTCCTAAGAGGAGGGAAAGGAATAGTTTTCAAGACTCTTGGATGCTATTGTTTAAAAATATTATATGTGATTTGGAGGACATCCAAATAGGATGCTATTTTGCAGTGCCCAACAATGATTCTGTTGGGCCTTCCTTCTTGCCTTCTTGCTTAGTATCAATGGTACCTGACATTATTTTTGAAACATTTATGCTGCAAATCTTTTCATGCTTGTTGTAGGTCCTCCCATACCAATCTGGCCATCGTTTCTGTAACTTCCACCATCATCCTGGCACATCAGACAACTCAAGATAAGTTACTCACTAGTCCTTCTTCCTTGACAGGTAAGCAATACCAAGTTCATGACAAAAGTAAAGTGGTTAGAAAGAAACTAGTCTAGATTTGCTGTCATGTTTTTATTCTTCTCTAAATGAACACAACCTTCATTGTTAAAGGACTGAAAAGGACAATTATAAAAGTAGTAAATAAGTCACAGGCAATGTGAGGCTCTAAAAAATTGTAAGGTATTGGAAGAAGCGAGGGCCAACACGGTTACTTAACTTTGCTTTCCTATTCTTAGTATAATGCAAAATAGAACAGAAATAAGGGTTTTAATCAAGACTTGGTAACATTTTACTCATACGTTTAGTAGGTATATTGGTGACAATACCCGTAAGTAAATGGAAGATCAGGTTACTGCTTTATAACTGAACTAGAGGAAAAGCGGCACTATGGAATTTTTCTTTCTCCTGTTTTTTCCCTGAATTTGGTCACAAGCCTATGCCCATTACATTTACTCCTGCTGTGTGACAACCACCCATATTTTGGACTCCCTGGGGCACCTTGCCAGAGTGCATTAGAGTCTATCCATGGGCTGGAAGGAACATGGTGTGGGTTCTCTGTGGGTGCATCCAACCTGTAGTGCAAAGAAGCTCTACGGTGTACCAGGTCCCAAGGAGGAGGGAAAGCACACAGGCACCTTTCATTGTCCACGTACTTATTCTTTTTCCTCCAAAGGGGAACAAATGACTGCGGAAACAGTGCTCCCCTCATTCAGAAAAAGATGCACAAGGGAGTACCGGAAAACACTGGAAGTTCAATAGATCAGAAAGAATCAGAGCAGCCATTTATGTACTTTACCCATTTCCTACAAATTCTATATTTTCAAGTCTTTTCATCTTAAAGCAAATACACACCAGACAGTAAAGATAAGTTTGCCTTGGCTAAGTTTTTACCAAGGTCTTAAGATACTAGATTAATAAAATGCATGGTTTGTTTTCCAATGGTATATGCAGGGTAAGAACACATTTTATAATACATCACAGACATCTTAAATCAATGTGACACATTTAAGTTAATTCAGTTCCTTCTATCAGCACACTATCACTAGCTCTAGGTTGCTCTTAGCCGTTTCCCGTTTTCCCATTTTTGATCCCCAGGGAAAAATTAACAAACCAGTTTGTTTAAACTCTTCTTGAAATATTAGCTCTCCTGTTAACCCAATTGACTCTGAAAACTCATTTGGAAAATAGAAAACATAGCATACGTCTGGATGACTATACACTATTGTAACATACACATATTAGCTACTCCTTCTGTATTGCTTAAGGGACCAAGAGTACATTTATCTTTTATGGAAAGTTCTACCTAGCATTAGAAGTAGCAAAAAATAAATACATTGAACATCATGTAATTCCCAAGGCAAACATTAATCAGTTATGAGAAATATTATGATATAGGTATTTCAGCTTTCTTTTCCTTGTGGGACTCATAAGGTAAATAATCTAAGCCATTGGATTGATTATGGAAAACATGAAACTTATGATGTCAAGATATTTATGATTTGTGCAACCAGATATTAATTTTCCAATACTTTTAACACATATGATTAGCTTTTTGCCATCTACACAGAGTTTGAAATGATGGTACCTTTTAAAACTGGAACTTAGCACTTCAGTGAGTAAAGTAAAACCAGTATTTTTCTAACTGAGGGTTGCGCCAGGGCTGTAACTTTTCCACCGAGCTATAAGGCACCATTTTTCTTAGTTTATATGAACATTTCAAACATTTTTCTACATAGAGAACGTTCCAAAGAGAACATCCATTGATACTATAGGCATCCAAATATAAATTACTTTTGTCCTAACTAGGTACTGAAAATTTCAGTCAGGAAATTCCACCAATGCCAACTAAAGCCTTTTACTCCGACAACATTTGTACAGATTTTGACTTATACTTATTTTCCTGTATATTTTTATGATTTTTCCCAAGGGAAATATTTCATTTGTTTATAATTTAAAAAAATAATTCAATATTAGAAATTTTTAGCCTAAAATATTTAAGTATATGTTACCATGTAAAACTTTTTTCAGTTATCTTGAAAACTTTCCACCCACATACGTTAGTCAGCAACAAAATTTTTTAATTCAGATACATGAATCTAAATATTAAGATGTTTCAAATAACACTCAATGAAAAGCAGCTGTCCTTAAATAAGATTTTTTTATATAAATATAGTAATTAATTTAATATATTGTTTCTTACTATACGTCATAAAATATTGTAGGCATAATAAAAATTAGGCACAACTGAAAAATATGTATTTAGAGGAAATTTTTACTTTCGGAAAAATGCAGCCTTTTTTCTAGATTATATCCTCACATAGTGAAAGGTTCTGAAATATTAAATGTTTAATTTGGTTTTACTCCAAATTAGAAAAAAAAAAGTTAAAATGTTTTGTAATGCAAAATAGACTTCTCTAGCTTTTATCCACTCCACTCATTAACTTTCATGAAAACAGCTCTCTTCATTATGGGTGAGTTTCTTTGTGAAATAGTAAATAAAACTAAAAAGTCCGTAACTCCAATCCCCAAGTTGTTCAATTGCTCAATTTTGTGAAGAACATTACTTTTTGTCTTTGAATTTTGTTCTTATCTCTATTTTAGACATCTGGCTAGTTTTTATTTTTCCAGTGGGCATTTTCTTTAATGTTTGGGATTTGCATGACTATTTTAGTCATAGAAATTAGACTTCACTGGGCATCCAAGGACCAAGATTAGGTGTGATTGATTCCTATTCAAACATTGTATCTCAACTCATAGCTAATTTTGAAAAAAACTTTTTTGTTGGGTTTTTTTTGTTCCTGGCCACCATTCCTTATTTGTATGCTCTTTCCGTGCACTATCTGAAATAACCATTCTTCCACCTCTAAGAAGAGGACATCTTGATAATCATCTACTTCAACAGCTGACTCACTTATAGTGACCTGCACAGGTAAAACACTTTCCACCTATCATTTTCCCAATTTTGATCCAATTTGCATGAGATTTTGTCCCAGGCTTACAATTACATGAAAATTCTATTTGAAAACTGAAAAATGAGCATAAAGTATGGCCAGAACAGCTCCATACTTACAGAAGATTTATACATCTAAGCAGGACACTTTAGTGACAAAAGATGAAAATCAGTAATTGATTATGGACAATTTAAGATGAATCTTTCTGAATAAGTAGAAAATACAAGATTAACCTGAATTAAATTTAGTCAACTAAGGTATTTGATTTCACAACTCTTTAATCCTTCATATTGATTTTATAAAAATCAAGACATTTAAATGACATTTACACACTTCCACCTTTGTTTACATGGAAATTGTCATATACAGCAGGACAAATGCACTAGAATGTATATCTGAAATGCGTAACAACATAGATTCTGAGTCTTTTCCTCTTGCAGGAATTGCAAGCAGCAACAGAAAGCAGCGTATTAAAGTTTTAATTAAAACAGTGTAGCTTTCAATGTCAGCATGTATACTTGGAAGCTGTATGTACTGTGCTTTATATGCTTACACAAAACCAAAATTGGCAGCAGAGTTGAATTTTAGGTGCTGACACCATTCAACAATGTTACTAAACTCTGAAACTGACCCATATTGGTCGAGTGAGGCCACAGGAAAAAAACACTGAGTAGAAGTACCTTGTTGCGGAGTAACATTTGAAGTCTGTATTTGCTACCGGTCCCACCCACAGCATCCTAGTTTTCTGAGTGCTGATCAGATTTGCAGTATCCCTTTCTATTAGGCTGTTGGAAGCATTTAAATCCTAATGAAAAATTACTTGTAAGAATACTGAATGAACAATAAAACCCCCAAATCTTGGTCAATCACTGCCCTAAAGTTCATTATTACTTTAGGCAATATTACTGCCTTATAATAAGGTCTCCTGTGTCATAAGTACAACTAACATATCTGAATTCCTAGACATAAGACCTTGTGTTCAGCTCTGTTAAACACGCATAGTCCAAATGAATGTCCTTAGCAAGAATACTCAGACTAGTTTGTAAAACAGATTTATCTGTGCTGTGATTTAATATTCCATTTCATTCAGCAGCGAACTTCACAGGGATTTTTTTTCCAGTCTACTGATACAAACCAAGAAATTGTGATTCACCTTTTCCCCACAGGAAAAAACTTTAAACAATGATGATTCCATCCTTGCAATTTTTGGATGTATTAAACAGTCTGAAACTATTTAAGACCTTCTGAACTTTAAACAAACAAACGCAGGATTAATATGCTTTTCAGAATTTTAAGAATATTGTGCCACAATAATTATATTAAGAACCATGCATACTGTACCACCTTGCCTAATATTAATTAAATTCTGTCCTTTTCTAATTCCACACTGACTGGGCCCCACATGCCCAACTGCAACGTCAGGCTAATTTGTTAATTGGTATATATTTTACTTCACCTCTAAGGTTGTTGTTCTACCATTACCTTAATAACATCTTTTTACATCTTGGCTATTTTTCACCTAGCCTTAGCCTGTTTGTTTCCCTGAGTTTGGTTGTCTTTTCCTAGTATTTCTTCTACTGCATAGACTTCATTAATCTGGATTCAAAGTGCCTTTTTAACCTCTCATAGCCTTCACACTGATTTTATTCTTGCTGTTTTAAGAAAAGCAAGCCGCTGGCACTGACAGGATATCGTGTAGCCCACAAACTACTAGATTTTATACGTCTCCATTTTTTATTTTGAAGGCTTTTAAAATATTTTCCTTTATTAAAAAAAAAAAATGCTACAGCTACCAAAGTTCAGTCCTTAATGCAATTTTTCTGTCTGTGCTACAAGTCTTGTCAATGGTATGACCAATGACAGACCAGTGTAACAATTAAAGAGGCAATTTTTTAAAAGAATATGTAATATTGCACTAGGCAACAAGTCTGGAGTAGGAAATGTCTCCTCTTGGGTTTTTATTATTATTTTGTGATTTTGTGGTTTTTTTTAACAGAAATTCCTTAGTATACCCCTAAGGAAATTAGAGAAACAGTAATAATACACCAGTAGGCAATGTGACTACAATCTACAAATTAAGATATGATTACAATTTCCAGTATTTTTCTCTTTACTATGATTCCTTACTTAAAAAAAACAAAAAAAACTTTTCTCAGAAATTCAAGAAATGAAGTCTTCAGTGTTGTGTTCTGAATTTTTATTTTCAAAGTTTTATTATGATCACTCCCTGACATTTTTTTCTCTCTTTCATAACAAACAAACAAAAGCAGTAATCACCAAAAAATAATAGAAAACAAAGCTAACAACAACCAAAAAAGTAAAGCACACCACTAAGCAGCAGTTCAGCCCACACAAAGATCATGTAGATTGACAAAATCAGCCAACACTGGAAAGCCTAGCTGCCAAAGGAAAGTCTCAGCAGGGAAAAAATTCAAACTGGGACTATTAAATACCCTGTTAAAAAAAAAAAAAAAAAGAATTTGAAACAAATTCCCAAGCTACACTGAAAATGTAAGCACCTTAAATACTATACCTATGTAAAATTTCACACTGATTACCTCTAGTTGGCCACTAGTATCAAAGAAAAACAACCCGTTTTAAAGGAAAATAGTTATTATAGAATGGTTACTAGGTTCCTTCTTATAAAGACCCTAGGTCTTTATTTCTGTTATAAGCACACCTACACAACGTATATAAAAGGTCCATTTAATTCATAAGGACTAGACAGACTATAAACAAGTGTAGAACTTGGCTGAGTGATTGTAATTACTTTGTGAAGCAGAAGTGAATTTAAAGCTATTGCCTGAAAGCCATACTATAGGTACCAGTTATCAATATTAATACAAATTCTCTAAATGTTGAAAAGGTAGATTGACTGTAATGTAGGGGTAAGACTTAAAAGAAACTCATCCTGTGTCTAGCTACAGAATGGAACTACTGACATTACTTTTTCCTCTTTATGCTGTATGTTAAATATATTTAAGTCAGGGAATTCATATTGTTCATTGCAAGTCTAACTGCATTTATTTAAAAACAAACTATCCATATGCACTCAACAGCAGCAGTACTGCAAGTTATAATAGCAAACCCAGGACCTGATTCTGTATTAGACATAAAGAAGAGGGAAAGAAAAGTAAAACTTACCTGTAAATTGTAATCATGTTTTGCTAGGTACCACTAAAATTAACCCCACAGTTTTTATGGTTTTACTATCATATGAAAGAAAATCTTTCTACTAAATTGACCACTATATATCTGAAATTTACTTTTTTGGCACAGAGATTACAAAAGCGAGGTCAAAGAAGATGTCCAGCTACCATCTTCCCACAACTGTTTATCAAAACTATCGTATTAAGCCTTTCTACCTTCTAAGGCAGACAGCTGTGAATATTCCTTATGTTCTGCAGCCTACCATAAACAAATCAATATCTCTAACATACCTCTTATCTTCTGATGATCTCGTTCATCAGGCTACTTTAGAGTTACTTTCAAACCCACAAATTGCTAGCTGGTTCAAAATTTTCCATAATGAGTTCTCCATCTCTAGTTCAAAGTAAATCTGGTACTCAGGATTAGGGAGGGAATGATTTGACTAGTGTATGTGCAAGGTAATTATTTCTTTTCTAAAAGTTTAAACTTGAGCTTTCAATTTAACATTATTTAGATTATATCATCAGCATTAAATATATGGATATTACAACCTGCCAGACTGTGCAGAATACAGCTTTATCGCTGAAAAATCATGCTGTACTTCATCAGTCTTTTAGATGCCTGGATCCATTGTGTGACTACAAAGAGGCTATTTGACATAATGTGGTGTGTTCAGGACCTTTACCAGGAGCAAATGAGAAATGATGTGAAAGGACCGCAATGTTCTGCCAAAGGAGAATATGAACACCATGGGTCATCTGGCTATTGCATAATCCTCCACATCGGCCACACTGAGGAGAATAATACAAAGAGAGTTAAATTTTACCTTTGTCTCACCTGAAACTTTGAGTTCCCTCAGGCCAGGTACTGTACTGTAAGATGATGTAACCAAAACCACATAAAGCTACCTTTTTTCAGCATCACAGTGGTGCAGTGAAAGCATTTTGAGCACTATAGTATGGTTCGTGTTCAAAAGTGGGGTGAAAAGAGTAGGCATAACCAACTGCCTGCTTATTCTTAAGGCACAATAGGAGGCATGTATTTCTTCTGTGATAAAATATCAATGAACCATGTTATTCTGAATGTAGAGTCAGATATAACACTCTAACAACTTTTCAGCAGATATTCACTGAAATCTAAAGAATTAATTTCAGATAAGCTCACACGGCTTTTGTGTTCCCTTCACTCAATCATTAGAGTGATTTTACCTAATTTAAATGGGACATCACAGAAAACCGTTACAAGTCTTGAATGCTTGTGTACCTGCATGTCACTGTACATGAAAGGAAACTTAAGGGAGGAAAAAATCCTCACTAATAACCCAACATAGAAGTAAATTGAAAGAATCATGCCAAGATCTGACTTCACAGCAGTAAGATAATGCATATCATCATTTCACAAGAACAAAATGAGAGAATCTTGAACTCTGCACCCAATTAATATTTTGAAGGGTAGGCAAACTTAGAAGAATTTCTAAGGCAAGAAATACAAGGGCCACAAGTGGCAGAGTTTCATATTAGTCTCCATTTTCATTCTTAAAATCATGTGCCACTTCTTCCTACTCCTGCTTTCTGTTTGTGAAAGATTGGTTCATGCAGAGTAACTTGGGTTCCTTTCAGTATAAGTGTCAGGTTCAGTGACAGCATGAGAGTACAATGAGAAATAATATAGAATCATAGAATCATTATGG
>NW_009615645.1:26967-27172 GCF_000690535.1 Cariama cristata | reverse complement strand
GAACCCTCCCTCCACAACGTCATGAGGGAGACAGAGGATTTTTATTTTTATTTTCTTTGTAGGAGTGCTGATCGGCAGCACAGACAGATGAATGCAGTAAGTTGAGTTTAAGCTAAAACACTGATGGATGATAAAAGTCAGCCTCGCTTTCGGCTATGCCTGTTTTGGACGAAGGTGCTTTTAGAGCAGCGTAAATCAAACAATA
>NW_009615645.1:6764-26925 GCF_000690535.1 Cariama cristata | reverse complement strand
CTGTGTTTGCTTTCTAAAGGTCTCTTCCTGAAGAAGATGGAAAAAATTGTTCTGTTTCTGAAGGGGAAGTAGAATGCTGAGGTTATTTCCCTCCACCTGTAGTGCCTATGAAGAAAGGCGGCTTTGGTATCTTGGCAAGAGATCTTGGCAAGAGCTGCCCTGCAAGCCAGTTTCATGGCTCTGTAGCGTCTCTGAAGCTGTGTTTACTGTGGGAAGAGATCAGCACCTCTGTGTGTGACATCGCAAAAATATATGTAGGCTGATGTCTCAACGCATTTCCCATGTCTGCTCTATCTAATGTGGGAGAAGATGTTTAGTCAGCAGAAATAGAACACAGTTCTTGTTTGATGTTTTTTTCCCATGCACCACAATATTTATTTGCAGTATTGTGACAAAACCAACACTTGCTAGCAAATCTGTCTGAGGTGACTGATGTCAAAGAATGTTTCAAAATTGTTTCTGTATAGCTAGAATTGTGTTCCGTGCTTTATACTGGCTTTGCAGGACTGTCTTGGTATAGAGTGTGTGTGTAACCTTTGAGAAATCGGCTGGAGGAAAAACCGCAAAGACCCTTTCCCTAGATAGGCAAAACCAGGTCACAGATGGTGAAAGCCGAGAAGGATTTAGACAGACTGCCTGTTGACAATGGAGTTGGGTTTCAGCTAGTTCCCTCGGTAGGAATGCTTGTCTTGTGCTGGTTTAGAACATTTCTAGCTTTCCAGAACTGCCTCTTCCCACCGTAGTCAGGAAACAATATATTCTCTTTATGAGTACACTTTGCAAGCGCCCTGCCGCACCTTTCTCCTCGCACAGCAGCTGATTTCCTCGTCTGTATGCGGTTGCCAGTCAACGCGCGTCTCTCACAGCAGGGCAGCTATGGAACAAGCAGCTCTCGCCTTGCCTATGCTTAGGCTCCGTGGAGAAAGGGGAATTACGCAAGTCTAGCTGAATAATTCGTGGTACTGATGCACAATAACATTGCCCAGAAACTGATCTATTTTATAGCAAAAGGCATGTGACTTGCTCCAGTGTTACCAATTCATGCCAGTATTCCTTGTGAAGCAGGATCTGATGCATTTAAAACCTACAGCTTCTTGCCACTTGTGCATCAGGCAGTGAGACAGAGGACACTATTGCTGCTCTTCCGTAACTAAAGTATGGAAAATCTGTTTCAGTGCTCAATGGATGGAACTATTGGTGCACTAGTAATTGCTTTATGGTCCCTGTGAGTCAGGATTAAAAAACCAACACACAGATGTGTGTGTATGGTGGAGGTGAGTGCCTACGTTCGGAGCTGTGCTCGATTTCTGGTTGGGTATCAAGTACAATTATACCTGGCAAGGACAGGAAAGCATGCAAGAATATCTTCATCTTCCCTGAGCCATGAACAGCAGCAATATAACTTGAACTCCTCTGCAAGGTGGAATCCTGGCATTTCAGCAGGTGCCTCCTATGTTGTTGCATGGGAATAGAAAAGAAAAAATGGCAGGTGTGGCGAACTTCTCGTGCTGTGTTAATACCCAGGAAAAAGTACACATAGTGCCAAGGCATTTGCATAGCTTTTATCCCACCTTTGAGACTTGTGCATTATTTCCTCTGATAATGAAGAACCCATGTTACAGTTTTTCTTTCCCAAAAAAGCAGTTCCTTCAGAAGGCTCAGCTTCCTCCTGTGCTTGGTGGCAACTGAGGTCTAATAATTAGACTAGAACTTCAGCTCAGCCACCAAGTCCGTGCGGCTAGAAAATCAGTCTTCTGAAGAAACTGTTACCTCTTTCGATGCAGCCAAGGTAGGAGTGTTGATAGCAACCTTGCAGCTGTAGGAAACGAGGCCTCCACAGTAGTTGTTTCTTTTCAGCAAGCTACCAGCTTAGTCTGCGTTGTCTGCTCCAAAGCACTCCACTTGACTGTACGAAGGTAGGGGAAGCTGCTGGTCTGCCAAATAACCAGCAAATCAAGTGAAATCCTCAGTCTTCATTCCTTCCCATCCCTCACTCCCTATCCCCCGCACCCCCCGACTCGCACAACCCATCTTCTTGCAAACAGTATGGTTTTTTGTCAGTAAGGTATCAGGTCACGTGAAGGTCACTAGCATCCACAAGAGAAGTAGCTTTTATTCTAGCCAGTGAGTCAAACTGGTGGTGTTTGTCCCCATTTTATTTTTGCGTGCTTTGAAAGGTGAATATTTTTGACAAGTGGAGAGTTGCCAGCTGTTTGAGCACAAACACACCATCCGCACGGAGTTCACCCAGCGATGCAGGATGAGGTATGTGTTTGCCTCTCTGTGCTACCGCTCTGCGGTACTCCAGCTTTGAGGTCTTGCTTCAGGAACAGTTACATGCAAGGACAGAGATTAAATACTTTTGGATGCTGTGCGTTTCCCGAGATGGTCAGCAAGATCAGGTGAAAGGGGAACTCCTTTGAAGATCTGGCAGCTCCCTGTGTCAGGACATCTGATTTCTTATTGGAATCTTTTGTCCAGAGATACCAAACAAGCAAACACGTACTTGAGGTATGTGCTGAAGAGAGCTAGTGATACTTGGGTTTGGGACACTGAGATGCTGTTTCCAAGAAACCTGGCTCTGTGACTGGCCTTGGATGCAAGTCAGTCCCTGCAGCTGTTTCTTCTTGTTCTGCTTTCCGCTCCGAGACCATAACCCTGTTTCTTGATATATGTTTGATACAACTCCCATGGCAGGAGTCATACATAATGGGGCCTTAGAGAGCTATCTGTGATACCAACGATGAGCGCTATATACACGTACATCTAACGCTGTAATCTCTACGTATCTATCAATCTGTATGCGCGCAGCAGTAGTGAGACGGCCTTCTGAGGCACACTGGTACCTCAGCGTTAGCCTCCAAAGTTTGGAAATCGGTCCCCTCCTACCACTGTGATATTCTTCCAGGCAGTTATCCTCCGCTCACACTGATGCATGCCAGTTCATCGAGGTGGTACATCCAGCATAACTTTTGCACAGAAAGATTCAGAGCTTCCAAATATAAAGAAGGGAAAATGCTGTTTGTGTGAGACTCTGAAAGGGGCTGCAAGTGAAGAGGAGAATCAGTGACTGTGTGTGGTGTTTGGCAGCTGTCTGTCCTGAGAAAGCACTGACCTGGGCAGGGGTGTAATTGCGTGTGGAAAAACACCAGCTGCCAGAAACTAGAATTAGTTTGGTTTTGTTTTTTTTCTTCTGTTTTCTTAACTGGTTTTATGAACAGGAGAGGGACTAACATAGAGGGAGGTAACATAGTAGGTGGAAGGAACTGAAGGGCGAGTTAGGCCTGTGCGTTGCTGGGGGCGGGTGGGGATTTTAGATGAGAACAGTCAAGGGCAAGGAGTGAATGCTGATCAAGATGACGCTGCAAGAAGTGTGGCCATGGGAGGGAGGTTTTTTCTTTTTTTTTTATTTGTTCATGTAGCATTCTGGGTATGGCAAGGGACATAAAAGAAATGATCAAAGTAGTTTGATAAACCCTTAGACTCTAAGCAGACAGTCTGTTTTGAAATCAGCTGCTTCCTCTGCCTCAGCTGAAAACTTGTGAAGAGGGGCCAGGGGTTGCGGGGAGGGAGCAAGCAGAACTGGCTTCCTAAATCATCTCTCTTCTTCCATCCCCTTGTTGCAGCATCTCTGCCTGTGCACCCTGGAGGCAGGGTGATGGAGTCTCAGGGGTGGTGCTTGTGGAGGGAGGGGATGCAGAAAGGAGACGCGGTGTCTAAATTGGACAGGAGGGTTGGGAGGTCCCTGCTCTCTTAAATCTTTCTCTTTCCAGAGCACAAGCAGATGCCGTTGGGTTTCTGGGGCATGCATTTTCTGAGTCCAATTCCCAGTCAAGGCTCCCTTTGGCGATGGAGCAGAGGATTCTGTAGGAAGGAACAGAAATCCCCCAACATCTATGGAGCAGATAAACAGCTGCCATGGGGGCTGGGCATAGATCTTTTTGCCTCAGGCTTGGACCCGTCAGGCATTTTGTGGGAAGAGCATGCCAGTATCCACATTTGACAAAGCTGCAGGTCTGCAGCACTTTCCCTTCTTTGCGGTACCTCTCCGCTGCTCCCTAGGCTTAAAATATTTAAAGATCAGCTTTGTCCTCGCTGAACAGGATGAAAAGAAAGTGGTGGGTTTGTAGGCAGTGGTGGTGCCAGGTACCAAGCGTGGCTCTCCAGACCCACGGCCTCCTGTACCACTTGTTCAGTTTGGGACCTCTGGGTCCAATGGCTGCCAGTGGCCAAGACCAGAGCACGGCTTTCTGCCTCTGGCTTTGGCAGATCTGTCACTCGTTCTCCAGGTGTGGAAGAGAAGCCTTGCTAAATGAGAGGGCTGCAAGAGATAAAAAGCCTTTCAGAAAGAGCATCCATTCTTTCCTCTAACCTGATTTCTCAGACCCACGGGGTGGTTTCAGCGGGAGAAATGGACCCATTTTCTCTCCCGTGTGGTGGCTTCCAAGGGAAGCGTTTCCTTCCTCCAAATAGCAGGTCCCGCATAAAGGACTGAGTCATTCCAAAGTGAGATCTTGTGGAAAGGGCGATGTGCTTAATGAACAGATGAGCAGCTGGTCACAACCAACTTGGAGAAGAGGATCTTTAACATAGTCCGAGGCTTGCTCAATGGAAAGAGCCGCTTTCACATCTCTGGCAGTAGAGGTTGTAAGTAGACATTACAGGGAGCTCCAGCTGCTCTGGAAAGCAGGGTGGCTTTGGGGGCAAAGGACTGGGGATCTCCCTTTCTTGGTGTCTGCCTTGGAGAATTGCATAGGCTTAGAACAGATGGAAAAAGAATATTGTGACCAACAGGTATTTACTGTGTGCCAACTTTTCTACCTTCCAGCTCATCTTGAGATCCAGTGAAAAGACCAAACTGAAAAGGTTTCAGAGGCAATCCCTTTTTTTTTTTCTTGGCATGACTTTCATACTTGTCATTCACTTGGTGGTAGATAAGCATAAACATCCATCTTGTAGCCTGGGTGGTGACAGTGACAGAGACTTTGCTATGCATCTTCAAAAGTCAGGCCTGCTGGCATGGTAATGAGCATACTAAATTCTTCAGCACTTCAAGCAAGAAAAGTTAGGTCTGCTGTAATATCAAGGAGGTGCAAGCTACTTGGCTATTATTCTTATGCAGACAGAAGCTGAGGTTCCTCTTGTCTCAGATCAAACCTAAACCACTTGGCATAATTAGCTTTTTTTTTTGTCTTTGGAAGATGGAATTAAAATCTGTACATTACCTGGGGAGAAGCAAATCGAAGACACACTGAAGGAGCTCTGGATCCGTATCTCCTGTGTTTTCATTAAAATGCCTTTATAGAATCATAGAATCATTTAGGTTGGAAAGGACCTTTAAGATCGAGTCCAACCATAAACCTAGCATGGCCAAGTCAACTGCTAAACCATGTCCCTAAGCACCATGTCTACACGTCTTCTAAACACATCCAGTGGTGGTGACTCGACCACCTCCGTGGGCGGTCTGTTCCAATGCTTGACAACCCTTTCGGTGAAGAAATTCTTCCTAATTTCCAATCTAAACCTCCCCTAGCATGACTTGAGGCCATTTCCTCTTGTCCTACCACTTGTTACTTGGGAGAAGAGGTGGACCCCTACCTTGCTACACCCTCCTTCCATGTCGTTGTAGAGGGCGATCAGGTCTCCCCTCAGCCTCCTCTTCTCCAGACCAAACCCCCCCAGCTCCCTCAGCCGCTCCCCATCAGACTTGTGCTCCAGACCCTTCACCACCTTCATTGCCCTTCTCTGGACTCGCTCCAGCACCTCAAGGTCTTTCTTGTGGTGAGGGGCCCAGAACTGAACACGGCACTCAATGGGCGGCCTCACCAGTGCCGAGTACACTGGGACGATCACTGCCCTGGTCCTGCTGGCCACACTATTGCTGATACAGGCCAGGATGCTGTTGGCCTTCTTGGCTACTTGGGCAGTACAAAAAGAATTATCTTCTAAGAGGCATCTCTGAAATTATCTGAGGAAAAAAATTAAAATGATCTGCCTGTAAATTCAAGAGATGAGGAGGTGAATTGCAGTCTAGCTACACTGTTTTCTGTAGGGTCTCTGCGTTTCATCTGTGGCTTCCAGTGAGAACAGGATACCTTGAGCCCAAAGTTACAGTGCATTTTCTTTAGAACATCTATCATGGTAGGTGTGAGGAGTGCTGGAGGAAGGAGGGGCATCTCTGAAGAAATCACTAATGAAAATGTTCGTTTTAAGTGAGAGAAAAGGCTCTAATCAGTATGCCTCATTTTAGGTTATTAATGTAATTGAAAACACAGTCTACCTAAATCATGCAAATTATATGCAGGGTGAGGATTTTTTTCTGCTATCATAATGATAATCTAAATAAAATGTGGATTATAAGTGGAGTTCTGAAAGACTGGATCCGAGATTAATATGAAATACGAAAATTAAAAAAAGACACACATAGTGTAGAGCTGCAACTTTGCTTTTATGACATCTGAAACCCTGATTTATGAACATTGTTACAAGGTTTTTAACTGTTCTGAAAATGAAATGAGGTTAAACTTCTTCCTATTAGCATTAGAGTTACAATCACAACACATCACAATAGACTAATAAATGTTACTTTTTGAGTAATGAAATTGCCATCAAGGCACCGTTAATCGGAATGAGATTATAATTGGAGTTGCGCTATGCAGGGAAGGGCTCTGTGCGGCAGAGATTGACAGAGCCCTGATTGCATCCCGGGGACAATGGGCGGTCTTGGCCGCACGCTTCAGTGTTTCCATAACGTGCGAGAAGTCTTAGGTCTTCAGTGAGTGACGCGTAGCCAGGGAGCAGCGCTGGCGTGGCCCTCGGTAGCTGAGGAGGAGGATGCAGTGACCTGAGCCTTGCTGTGTGAACTGCACACTTCACGAGAAGTCCACTCGCAGGTGGACTGACCCGCTGGCATTGATGCAGTTCTGCCCTAGCCAAGCCATGCGGGTGGGTTTCTCCCTAATCCTTTGGCTAGGTTTTGGACTGAGAAGGGCAGGATCTGTTTCAGGTGCTTTTGTTTAAAAATCATTCATCTAGCTGTAAAGTAAACACTACTGGAAATAAGAAGGAAATCAGTATTCCAAGCTGTCTATTTTTTTTTTCAAAATAGATATTAATTGTAACTCAGGAGGCTCATTACAGATCTTAGAAATAAGTTTCTCTGATGGGCAGAAATTCTGGTTTGTAAACATGTTGGCTTGGATTTCAGATTTTATTCCTGTAGGAAAAGATGCTGAATTGACAGGGCTAGAGTGTGGGGATCAGGTGTCCTTCTGTGACTGGAAGGTCCCATAAAATACATTCAGCTTAACCAGAAGTAGCTCCCCAGTAGGTGACTGAGCAGCTACCTCACAGGCAGCATCACCAAGAGCTTCCCTGCATTTCCCCACCTGTGTCCTTTGACTGGAGCTGGGTAAATGAGGCAGAAAGTATCCATAACCCCTGGAGAGGGAGTATGGCAAGTATTTGCAGCACCTTTAATTACATCACACCCTTGTGAAGAAAAATGTGAGTATCCATGCAAGCAGATAGACTTTGTGGATATTCAGGGGCACAGGTATGGCTTCCCAAGAGTGTCTGGGCATGGAAAGTGATCTAAAATGCTGGAAAGTGCAAAGGGACGTTTGTCCTTGGCAGCAGTTGAGAGCCTTCACAGATTGAAAACGGGTTCACGCTTAGTGAAAGTGTCGATTTCTCAAGTAGTGCCCTTGATTTCTGTCGCTTTCCTCTTGCTGATAGATCTGGCCTGCTCTGCATTGTATTGCCCGAGTGGTGCCAGGGCATCGTCACATTAGAGATGACAATGAAAGGCTAGTTGCATTCGGTAATAAGCTGGGTCTGGATTTTTTTCCTGATTTCCAATGGCTGGATATTATGGAATACAACCATTAGATGCTGGTGCCTGTGGTGTTTGGCCAGCACTTCTGTAGTTAAAAAATAAATTACATGTTAATTATAGTTTTCAGAGACAGCTAAACAAATTCTATTAAAATTTTTCCAGCATTTGTTTCAGGATGTCCGCAGACTCAGTGCACAGCTTTGCGTTGAGGAGGGGTGGCTTACGCTTGGAAGAATTGCAGAGAAGAGCTCTGTGGCTCGGCAGAGCTGGCGGCCACCCTCTAGGGCTGTCGTGAGCCTGGTCTCCAGTGGGGCACAAACACAGAAAGCAAAGGCATTTGGCTATTTGAGAGGTAGAGGGTTAAGTGTTGTGATCATAAACCATACAGTAATTGCTCTCAGACCTATTAGCAGGATGTCTTGCATAGACTGTCATCCTGCCCTTTCCCATGGGCCCTGTTCACTAACCCTTCGCATTTTGACAGTAATTACCATCCAAGCAAGCACAAAGCATCACCAGCTACAACACAAACCTACTATTGTGGTAACATAGCAACCTCCAGTTCATCTTAAAGATGTTTAGTTTTATCTCATATGCTTAAAATTTGACTTAACTCAAAGCTGTACTGAAAAGAGCACCAACAAACTTAATTAAAAAAAAAAAATCAAATGAAATTTGATTACAACAGAAGCTGATATTTCAGTGTGTGAAATGGATACTTAACAGGATTAACAGGCTTAACTGGAGGAGAACTTTCAGCTAAACATGAAGGGCATATGTGTCTGAAAACCTGTCTACTCTCTTCCTAGCAGCTGCTCTGGTTTAGTGAGAGATGCTGTCTTTCCTTACTGAGGCTCACTAGATTTGTGGTCTAGAAGCGTGTTTTAGGACATGACCTAAACAGAAACAGTTATTGGAAACATTGATTCAGAAACATTTCTTTGTGTGCGGCGGATAGTGCCCTTTGGACTAACATCCAATGTCATTGCTCCTGTTAGGGAAGAAAGCATCATGGATGGTGACTGTTTCCACACTGATTCTTTCCTTTTAAAAATATTTACACTAGAAGTTGTCCTAAGGCCATGCAGAAAATGTAGCCCGCATTATCCTTACATGTAAATCAGCCTAGCTCTGTTCTTGGTGCTAATGATTTAGCCTGCTGTGCATTATATTCTCACAGTGGAGTTACAAGTTAACTCCCAGAAAAGCTTTCTACCCCAGGACTTTGTCTTATTCCTAAATCTTTTTCCACAGGAGACCTGTGACAGTCTCCACACAGCATAGCAAACAGTAGGAGTTCAGGCTACATTTGATGGCCAGCCAGGCAATTTTATGCTTCCTGGGCTGTGAAAAGGTGGTGGGGTGCGTGTGTCCCTTATCCAGGGTAGGTGGCAGTTCCTTTCTACACCTGGCCACAGAAAGAGTGGTGTGTAGTACCCCCAACTTCTGAGAGGTCTTTCCTGGCAGCGGGGGGAATGGAAGTTATTTTGGCGGAAGCGTCTAGCCCTGAGTTAGGAGTACATCCCTGTCCTTAGGTAAGGTGTTCCATTGGTTTCACTCTCTCGCATTTAAAAATAAAGGCTCTAAATTTAATCTCCAGTTGTCTACCTTTTGGTTCCAAACACTGGCTCGTGTTATGGCTTGCTAGACTAAAGAGCCATCTGTTGCAAGAAATTACTTCCTGACGTAGAGCATGGACTTACTGCTGAAGTTACTCCTTAATGCATGGTCTCCTGTCCTGTTCTCGTCTTTGGCTGTAATGTTGTGCAGCTGGCCTTTATGGACATGTATGTACACAGGGAGTGTCTCTCGGAGGGTCACATACCTGGGAATGTAAACACAGGCAGTGAGATCCCGACCCCATTGGAATCAGAGAGTTGTGCCTTGTCTCTCCTGAATTTTTTTTCCAGATATTTGGGTCGCTGAGGGTTATATTACACTTATCAGGACTAAACTTCTAACTTCTTAAAATAAAAAGAATTAGTTGAATCCACTGCTGCTATTTGGTGCTCATCTCTGTTTCCTTCCCTGTGCCTTTTTCAATGAATGTTGTCTAAAAGCACGTCAGAAATCCATGTCGTTTGCTGCTGACAAAAAGCTGCATGAAGCTTCCCTGTGGTATGAGTTGGATGTTGCTGCAGCTGGCATCACCTTGCTCTGAACTGACCAGCTGCCCTCCGGCCACTTGTCTCCTTCCTGGCAGCAGCACATGTGGCCGTAGCTGGCACTTGGGTCATGGTAGTGACCTGAGGAGGGAGGTGGTTGCAGGCAGGGACATGCCACCTTGAACGGCCTTTGAGTCCTGGTTTTCAGGTGGGGTGAGCAGACAGTGGTCCCCCAGCTGCGTAGGCTGTAAGGGCTTTTGCAAGGAAGTCTCTCTTTTGGAGCACCTGCTGCTGTGGGCCTGATGTTAGCTGGAGTTTCCATTCATTTGTGGTATAATAGCTAATAAATACTTTCTGCTGCTTTATTTTTTCCTGTGATGGTAATCATTTTGATATTTCCGTCAAAGTATCGGTACCCCATTCCCATTCTTATGGACAGTCCCTAAATGGTGGTATTTTTTTTTTTAGAAATGCTATTAATTTGCTTTACAGTTGCCCTTCTAGATCAGCAGTCAGGATGCTAAATTAGATCTGACCATGCAGAGATCTTCCTTAACCCTTTTACTATCTTTTGTCTCCACAAATACAAAACAGTCCTGTTTCTGCCCTGCGTTCACCTGTTTTTTGATTGTTTTACAAGAAACAAGGCAGCAATCTTATATAAACCAGTGCCACTATCACGCCTCCTCTTCTTGCTGCCTTTATGTGTTAAAGAAAAAATAATCCATACGCTTGACAATATTGTGCTCCTATTT
Source organism: Cariama cristata (assembly GCF_000690535.1). Classification (NCBI taxonomy): domain Eukaryota; kingdom Metazoa; phylum Chordata; class Aves; order Cariamiformes; family Cariamidae; genus Cariama; species Cariama cristata. The sequence continues at coordinate 16,228 of NW_009615645.1, read as the reverse complement.
AGTTGCAAATAACAGTCACTTCCTATCCAGAACCTTATGTTACTGAAGGACAAAGGAGATGATTCCCTCTTTTCTTCTTTCTTTTTTTTTTATTTCCGAAGTGAATGTAAAACCAAACCTCTGAAATACGATGGCATTTTCTGCCCCCTGCTTTCTGTAACCCAGGTTCTGCCCCTGCAACCTAAACTGGCGAAGGCGGTGTGGTGTTAGCTGCAGAAGAAGCAGGAGGAGCGGAGCAGCCTTTGTTTCCCTGCTGCATGTTGCTCCTGGTGTTCTCCTGGGAGAGCAGGGCACTCTACCCGCTGCGGTTTGCGGTGGCAGCCCCACTCAGCCGGCCCGTACCTCGGTGGGCTGCGCGCCGGCTCCTTCCTGCCTTTCCCGGCTCTGCCTGCCGGCTGCCCACCGCGGCACTCCCTCTGCCATTCTTGCTAGAAGTAATTGATGGCCAACAGAGACTGGCTCTGTGTCAGTTCGAGTCTCTCGGGCAGAGCCTGATGTGCCGCTTGCGAGGAGCAACCTCTCCCGACAGCGAAGCTCCGTGTGCTGCTCCCTTTTGACAAGTGATTGATTCCTCCGTAATATTCTTAAATGGGAGCTGTATTGGAATCCAGTGTCATCTCAGGATCAGAGAGACAAGGTCTTTAGCATTAATTGGGCCACCCTGTGTCAGGTGAACTCCTCTGCTTATGGGCCAAATGCAAATGTCACTTGAAGTGATTGTTACAAGGGAACAAACGTGGCTATGAGCATTACTTGTTTATAGCGCAGGTTTTTATCCACGCGCCTTGGAAAGCATATTACTGCAGCAGTGGTTGAAATCATTGCTTTTGACAGAAACGGTCATGGATCAGTAAGACTCAGAGAGAGAAATACGGGTATTTTTTTTTTGTTGTATGTGAAAATCCAGCTGTGCTCTTGAAGGTTAAAGGACTCCCGGCACTGATGGCGCTCTGCATTTGCAGGAGCGTTGCACGTTTCCTGTGAGCTGTGCAGGGCTGCTGGCGGCCCCAGCCTGGCTCTCAAATTGCCACGCTGGAGTGGCCAAGGCTGGCTTGCTTATGTAGAACAGCTTTTTAATTGTATTTACTTTTTTAATAAACATTCCACTAAGTGACAAACGAGAAAAAGAGGAAACTAGCTATTTCTGGGTTGCCCTGCCAGTGCTTTATTTCCCCTTCTGTGCTTAAGGGTTTTCCCACTGCTTGAAAGAAAGCCTCGCAAAACAGCAATTTTGTGTTTGGGTGAGTTGCCATTTGAGTTGCTCAAAACCACCTGCACATGAGACAAACAGCTGGATAGAGAGGAGACTGATGCAGCTGCAGAGAGCTGCCTGGGCAAGCACTGCATACGTGAGCTGGCTTTGGAGCCAGGTACAGGCTAGGCAATGCGGCAGGCTTTGGAAGGGCTGCGCCAGGAGGTGCCCGAAATAGCTACAGGAGAAAACGGTGATGTATGTGAACAGTCCAGAGCAATTTCCCACTGCCAGACCACAGCCAGTCACGTAAACTCCACACGGCCCATGCAAAATGTCTTTGTGGGGTAGCACTGCTCAGTGACCTAGTCTCGATCGCAGTGGCGTTTGAGGACATCTCCGGCTTCTTCACTTGAACCCTTTTCAGAAGTGATCCCATGGACCAATTCATGCCAGGTTATTCCTAAATATGAAAGAATCAGATATCACAGGCTTGCAAAACTACTTTGTTCGTATAGCTAGTAGGGAGTTGATACAAAATTTAAAATTTGATGAAGCTGGCTGTGTGTGTGGGTACGATATATAATAAATAAAAGCATATTCTGTGACTGGCTGTCTTCCTTAGCAGTAGGTGTCTGTCTGGGGCAGCAAATGCAAAAGTAACTCTTTGTGCCCATCCTGTACAAAGAGCAGGAGTTTCTGAAGCCCTGCAGTGGCTGACTCTCCTCTTTCTGTATTTGATGTCATAGAATCAATTATTGACTTTGTGTATTCAGGTTTTGGAGGTTATCGAATGAGCAGTTAAAGGGACCTTATATCAAGAGCAAGCAGATAAAGTTCAAATGACACAAGCAGGGGAACACCAGTGAAGCCACCAGAATTGCTTTTGCTTAGCTTGCAAAGTAGTATGATCTCCAGTTGGTAAAAGAGCAAATACGTGTAGTGTTAGATATTTTGATTATCTCCAGATTTTTTTTTTCTGTCTTGTCTCACCTTGAATATGTCAGTGGATAGGTGCTCCTGCTTGGGACAAGTGAATGCCTTTCAGGAACAAGAGTCCAAGTCTGTGGTATAGAGACTTTGTACCCTTTAATCAGCATAGTTACTGGTGTTCAGGAGAAGCAGCAGTGTCAGTTGTGAGCAGCTTGTGTTTGTCTGCCATCAGGTTAGTTGTGTGATGATTGTTAGGCTTTTTTTAACTCACTGATCAGAACAAAAGAAAAAACCCAGATAGTGACGAGCCCCTTCTTTTCCAACAACGTGATTAAGTTGACTTGAAACAAAATTCTGAGTTTTCCTCTCAAATGGGAAAAAGAAATACGCAAGAACACATGCAAATGCAGTAACATTGCTCTGACGTCTTCTGATTGTAAATCATACACAGAGGCAACTACTATAGAGAAGGTGAGGACAGGCACAACAATGCCAGCAAATAGACTTAGTCTAGAAATTAGGAGGATGATCATCTGTTAGTAAGGTTCAGGCTCTGGCAATAGAAGAGGCGGAAAGGAAAACAAAAAACAACAACAAAAAACCCAAACCCATCTGGCCTTTAGATGGAGCTTGAAAAAGATCTGTGCTTAGGAAAACACTCTGTGTTGTTAGTACCTGGAATAGTGTGATGTGGGCTCGGAGAAAGGATGGGGGGGGCCTTCAGACACTTGCATGAAAACAGCAGAGGCAAGCACAGAAGAGGAAAGGGGAAGGAGGAGGAAAAAACAAACAAGCAAACACCAAAATACTTGTCAAGATGCCCAAGAGAGGTATGGAAGACTAAGTGCAAATGAGACCCGTAATTTTATTTTAAGTGTGTGTCGTTTCCCAGAGCCTGGAATTTAGAATTACTAAGTTGGGCATAAATAGGGACTTAAAAACATCAAGATGACCATTTAAATACTTCTCCTTATACTCTTCTTAATCTTCTCAACCCCACAGAGGCATGGGTTCTCCCATTTCTAGTTGCTCTTCAGCATTTCTTTTAGCAGCTTTTGCTAAAGGATCTTCTCCGTCAGCAGCTTTCCTTCAGGTTGGGACTGACCTAGGGACTTGAGCTGAACTGCCAGCCTTGTCTTTGTTTCAGCTAGGATTATCTCACATTTTGCTGAGTGAGGTTAGGCAGGTCTGGCTAAGGACTTGCATGCCTTCCACTAAAAACAGACTTAATGCTTTTAAAATGTAAATCAAGGTGCAGTCTACTGCTGGCGGTGGAATTATGCCACCTTCAAGTTACTCATCACTGCATATTATTTGTAGAAGAAGGAAAAGCTACAGCAGCAGTTGCTTCACAGCGCATTACCTTGCTGCTGCTGCAACTCTGGAAGTGTAAGGTGGAGGCAATGCTGGTGTTCAGAGAGATGCTGCTTTTTCAGGAACAATGGCTTTCCAGAGGTTTGGAGTTTGTAAACGCAGCACGTGTTTGCACAAGGAAATGTCACTGCAGTGTTGTGTTGCAGCACCAGTGGATGTGCTTTTGTAGAAACATTTCCAGATGTTGTCCATGTCCAAAGCATCTGAGCTTGCTATAGCTCCTAGTTGCTTGAATTTTGTGTATATGAGCATAGATATCTCTGCATATATGAATATATGTAGAGTGTGACATAAATTTATAACAACATGGTCTGCATATTTAAGTCTGAAAGAATACTCTTTTTTAGCTTCTCTCATGGATACTGCTGGTTAGTTGTAAAATCTTAATGCAGTCAGTAAAGGCTTCTAGGCCAAAACCTTCGTACTGTAAATTTGGTTCCCCATGTAGCCCAGGATACTGTCCAGGAACCCTGGTTTCTCTCTCTCTGGGTTATTGCAAAATCTTCAGTTCCAGGACTAAAACAAGAATCTGAGTCATAGAAATAGAAAGCTGGATGTGTACTCCAAACCTTTGTATTTGCTTCAGTTTGATCACGTAACAAAAGCAGACATACGCAGCTTTAATTGTTTATTAGGTAATAACTAAGTATTTTTACAGATGCTTTAAAAATAATTTGTAGATAGGTCACAGGACCTGTCCTTCTCTGGATCACCTAGTCAAAAAAATTCTCTTGGTTTCAACTTCTGAACAAAACACAGAGCTACATCTGCTTTCTAACATACCTTTTGGCCTCAGAATTCAGACCCATGGTAGAGTTACTGCACCGTAACTGGGAGGCATGTATCGCATGAGCCGTAACGACCAGAGCCCAAGCACGGACCTGCTAGGGCCAGTCTCTGTTATCAAGCACAGCTGGTAGGTTGGAGCCCAACTGCCTGGGTGAGGAGCTTTGTTTTCTCCTTCAACTTAAGGAATGGTACCCAAAATTGATATTACTGGTTTCTTTTTTCAGCTACTAGCATCTCAGAAACATTCGTCGTAATTGTACTGGGAACTTCAGTGGGTTTTGTTTTGGTTTTTTGTTTCTTTTTTTTTTTAAAAAAAAAAGGCTGTTTGCTCTGTATGTCTAAAACATGCCTTTCACTTCGATTTCCAAGTCATGTTTATTGTGAGTAGTCAGCAAATTAGGATGGAATCCTCTTCCCTTAAGGAAAGAGTTTTGGAGATTACCGTAAACATTTTTGGAAGGGATGGGAAGGACTGAACCTTTGTCTCTACTTAGTCTGTGGACACTAATTTTCTGTAAACAGTGGTTGCTTAGTACTATATACTTGCGGGGAAAATTTACCTCCCTCCCTTATAAATTACACTGTTGGACAGGTTGTAACTGGTTGTGTGAAAGGATGAGGCTTGGCTGGTTGTCTGTGTCTGTACAGAGGTACACAGGTTGATTTCGGTGTACAAGGGAGTGGTTGATAGTGCCTTAGATCACAGCCTTTTTTTTCCTCATAATAGAACATGTTTGTGTTTGCTTGCTGTCTTTCTGTTTTAAGTTCATTTATTCAAGTCTATGAGGTTGGGTTTTTTTAACACTAAAATTACTTTTACCTTCTGTCATGTTTTTCAAAGTTCCTGCATGAGCTACTAAACCTTTGGAAATATTTTACTTGAGAGGGTGTTAAGATTATTTTGTTTGAGAAATGTTTTTTTGTATTGGTGGGGTTTTTTTGTGTTTTTTTTTTTTTTTTACTAACACAGGCAATCACTGTAGGAGTTGGCATGTGTGATGGATGGAAAATGATTCTTCCCTTCCTGACTGCTTACACTTTGGACCCGGCACTGTGGGCTCCCCAGAGCAGCAGTGCATGGAGATCTATGCGAAGGATCACAGTCAGCCCTTGCTTCCTGTTGTGTTGCTGCTTTCTCGTAGCTGTGAAAGGGTTGTGTTCTCCCATCTCCCCACCGTACTTCCTTGTCATTTGCCCGCTATCGTTCACTTATCCTTTTTTCTCCATGCTGCCCTCTCTTTTCTGGATCCATTCTCAGTGCTTCCCTCCATCCTCTGCCCCTCTGTGAGTATACCCTGTTTTCTTACCTGCGCAACTTCTCCCAGCATGTGCGTTTACCTTTCTGAAGACAGTCGACAGGAAAATGAAGGAACCTGCCCAATCTTTGTCCGTGGGGCACAGTTCAGCAAAGCTGAAGGATGCAAATTTGGGAATAAATCCCGTGAATACCGCTAAAAATGTGATCCGATTCTTTCTTTGCCTCCAGTAGGAATTTGACCAGACACTGTGAATCTGGATGGAAGGCTGAAGCCTTCCTTAGCAGACCTCAGGCAGGATACCTGTATTTTATACAATTTGCAGTACCACTGAGAGTATCCTCGTAAGGATGCAGTCTCTTGCTCTACCTGGAGAGCCAAAGTTCCTTGCAGGTTGCCTGCTTCATGTGCTGCATACACTTAGATGAATGCTACAACTGTTAGTACCCTTGTTATTCTATTTAGCTTGTGATGACCTGATGGATAATAGCCGGGAGGATACAAAGTGGTGTCCTCTGTCACCGAGAGTTTTTAAGTATATCATTGTACTGTAGTCATTTGAAATCAAGGATAAGAGACAAGGTTGAATAACGTTTCCCAGTTATTTTCAATTATTGGAAAACAATCCTGGTAAATTCTTTGCCTGTCATGGATACCTGGGAAAATGATTCACAGCCCTTATGGAAATTCCTGTCATTCTTCAATACTAAATTGTCAAATGTCATGATTTATTCAGCTCCTCTAATGGCTAAGGTTTCTAGCCTCAGCCAGTTCATGAAGGGAAACATATATAACACAAATAGCAGTAATGAGGGAAAGTTCTTGTCAGCTGGAGTTTTAATGCTCTCTCTGGTCACTCTTATTTTTTACTTGAAATGCATGGCAAGACCATGTAAATAGAAATACAACTCTGAGCTCGCTCATTTGAACATAAAGCCAGGTTCTGGTCTACCACAGCTGTGAATTGAAGACAGCTTCCCTCTGAGGCCAGTGAACATGTTTCACGTTGGCATTGCTGGGGTGGAAAGCAGAACCTCAGCAAGTACACGTGCTTCTCTTAGCCTTTCTGCCCCTTTGGCCCTGCGATATCCTTTGTCATCTTCAGCGCCATTGCCCGTACCCGTTAATAAGCCAGTGCAAGAGGACAGGTGCTTCCGAAGCAGGCGGCCCGCTCAGCCTGACAAGCCGTGCAGATGAGCTCTTATCCGCAGCCCTCCTGCCGGACCTGCGTCTCTTGGGCCGAGCCGGCCGCCCCTGCGCTGTGGCTGGAGCAGCTCTGGCACCCTGCTTGGCCTCGGTGGCTGCCCCTTCCCTGGCTGCTGGCAGTCTCCAGAGCAGCGGAGTGATCCGCTTGAGCTGACGGATACCTGATAAGGGAGTCCATGGTTTTTTTGTGCAGGCTTATATCAGATGAAATCTCCCAGTTTTACTTCAATTGCTGTTGGCAACATGTGGTCTCTGATAAAAAACATATTTTCTGTCGAGATTGCATTCATCAGTTGGGCTAATTTTTCCTGGCCCTCCACCCATCAGAGCTTCTTTGGAAAGGGAAACAGCAGCTTGTGGGTTAGCAAATGCCAGGCAACTGAACAAAAAAAGAGAGGGAGGGAGGGAGAGGGGAAAAAAAAAAAAAAACAACTCACAAGTCTGTTGCAAAGCATTTGTACAAAAAGTCTTGGAAGGATTTCTTTTTAGCCCGTAGCCCTGTCTATCTGGTGAATGCTTAGGTGGCGGTGTATAGAATGTGTTGCCCTTGGGGCCTTACGGCCTTTGCAGAATTCATACTCAAATCTTGTAATGGATCATTTGCAAAATCATTGCAAAGACAGCTTGCTTATACTGTCACTGTGCCAGCACCAGAAGCTCGCTGGGTATTTTTGTCTTGGCAGATGCACATTCTGTTGTAAAGGTCTGTTCATCTTGTGCCTTCCTCGTTCTCAGGTAACGTTCAGCACAATCATGCAGAAGGAGGTGTTTGATAGCTTGTATTACGAGGTTTTTTCCTTGACAAGGACATGGGGGGAAAAAAAAGAGTAACTGGTGTCTGATGCAGCTACTGCCATGTAGTTGTCAGTCTGTGGTTTCCCAGATGTGCTGATCCGAGCTTTCCAAGCCAGCAGCTCGAAGGCTTTGTGTGAATACTGTGGGTGACCCTGTGTGTGCATGTGGCTGGAAAAAAAAGACCAGAGGAAGAAGATTTAGTGGGGAGGCACCCTGTCACTCACTGAGGATTGTTATGCTGACTGTCTTAAAAAAGCCATTTTGGGTTCTTGAGAACTTGCTCTTGAGTTAACAGAAGGGGGGAGAGGGGAAAGAAGTTCCAAAAAATTGATTAGCATTAGTTTTGAAGCTATGCTGAAATGTTTGCAGGGTTTGCATGCTGGTCTCCATATGTCTCTCTTCAATTACATGTGCTGGAAGAAAAAAATGGCAATGTGTAAAGTGATTTGTTAAAATTGAGAAATGAAAACGCTGTGTGCTCTTGGGCTGCAATAGAGAGTAGTGACCTTCCAGCCATTCCCTCAAAAGAAATACTGAAATATTTTAAAAACCTGTGCCATTCAAAAGTCCCTGGCATGAGAATAATGAATAACGCTTTGATGTGAAACAGAGTTCCTATGTTTTCTCCTGGACTGAGGGAATGCAGGAGACAAAGTATTGTATCTGTCTGCTTCATAGCCGCTCGCATCCCCCGGACCATTTCAACAAGAGGGAGGTACTAGGCAAACAGAAGCACCCTCCCTTCAGGGAAAATTTCCCAACAGCCCTGCCCATTTTCTTTTCCAGTAAGTGTTTTTTGTTTCTAAACACAGATAGAATAAGCATTGTGCTAATAAGGGTCCCTTTCTGCCCAAATCTAAGCTTCCGTCTTCCGAAGTGGATGGCAAAACTCCCGTTGACTTCAGTGAGGGCAGGACTGGGCCATCTGTCTCTGCTTCTCTCTCACGGATACACACACAGACACACACACACACGTGCATATTCACCCGTACGCGTCGGTTTTCACAAACCAGAGACACTCGGTACAATATTGCTTGTATTTCCTGAATGGATTTATAATCCATCCAATACGGTACATTTTGAATGTGTTACAAAAAGGACAGATTTACAGGAGACAATCTGCCTTCATGATGATTGCATATTGTGGCATTTCTAGTCCATATGGATCAGTAAGACTTGGATAGCAGGCATTTGACCTTCAAAATCATGCAAATGTGAAACCAGACTTCCATTTTTTTTACAGCTGGGAAAGTCACAGTGTGGCTTCTTCATCTTATTTGGGAGGCATTGATTAAAATACAATTTGACTTTAGAAATTACTGAGATTTTCATACTGCCTTTTTGCAAAGCAGTGGCTTGAGAGCTTTCTCCCTCCTTCCTCGCCCCTTCTGGCTAAACTTAACTCATTAACGCCTATGACTCAATTGATCATTTCAGAGATAAATTGCTAATTTAGAGCCATGGGCTAACTATAAACAAGACTTTAAACCTTTTTGCTCATGCCATAGTTAATCTGTGATAATAACTCCTGAGAGCCTTTGAAAAGGTCTGAGTGTGGCTTTCTGTCAGCCGCATTAGGAAACTGTACATTTTCTCACTAAGAAACCTTGATTGTGCCAGATCCAATCAGGCTGTTTGTACAGCAGCATTAATCTTCCTGGTTTACAGAATAATAACTCACCAAGATTATAGGGATACCATCATTAAAAGAGAGGCCGAGTTCTGCTTTCGTAGATGCGCGCCAGCGCATAAGGGCTGCCTTGTATTTGCTTGTAGCAAATGCGTTGCCTTCATTGTTTGCTGAACTGAGGTGGAAAGGAAGATGTGTCACGCTTTGTGATTCCTTGCTCTAAGGACTTCCAGGCTGTGCTTCGTCCTCGGAGATGCTGGCGGGAGCCGCCGGCGGCCGCCCCCGGGGC